>NC_056726.1:1225545907-1225840907 GCF_019279795.1 Protopterus annectens | reverse complement strand
GATACAGATAAGATGTTCTGTGCCTTAGCAACATTGTATGAATATAAACAATGTCCAGCAGATTTGATAGGTTTGTGGACAGACAGGAGTTTTTTTTCCACTGGATTTTAATGACTGCAGAATAGTATTTTGTGCTGGACAAGCAGATGGACGCTGGATAACTCTATAGCTGGTAAGAAGCTCCATATGTGTAAATTGATGGGATAGTTCTAAACAAGTTTATAGTGCTATACAGTGGTGGGTACTGAAAGGGGTGTTTGCTACAAATTTAGCAATTTTGTTGTAACATTGTTAAAGTTTTGATTTTTCTGATGCCTTAAGTTAGGAAGGATGGGAGCACCATAAACAAGTGTGTGGATGAGATAAGTAGTGACAAGTGTAATTTTAGTTGCATTGATAAGAAAAATTCAACCCTCTTTGACCTACTTTTCCACAGAATGAATAATTGCCCAAATACCAGGTGAAGTAAACTTTCATCAACAGATAAATAAGACATGCTGGCATGATAGATTCCTAATCTAACACATTTTCCACCTCTAGAACAAACTTCCACTGCATGTCAAGCAAGGGAGCATCCTAGTTACCTTCAATGCAAACCTAGGTAACTGAATGGATGGCCTCATCTCCTCTTGCCTGTGTGTATCCCCCAGTATTATGAATGGACTGATACAGTGAAAGTTACATACTTATAGATAAGACCTACAAATATGCCTGGCTCAAACAGGCAGCATGCTAACATTTGAAACTGGAATATTAAAAAGCTGTGGGTTGTATTCCTATACCAGGATTAATCTTTTTTTCAGTCCTGTAATGCAGGGATACCGTGCTCCTGAGGTGCTGGCCTTTAGAAGAGATGTTAAACATTTTTATTTTACTTCACGTGATTTGCAGGCATCAAATTCAAGCTGTCATCCAAGGCTGAAAGACATATCAGACTCTCCAAACACAAGGACAGGGATCATTGAATGGTTCTACTGTGTGTTTCTAAGTAACTACTGGCCAAAGCTTCAACCAGATGAATACAATCAGTCAAAGATTCATTACAATTAACAAATTAGCATTTTCTTTCTGGGGGAAACCTCCCATGCCTCCTTTTTATGGGACTGCACTACTCATAGCCCTATACAGCCTCAAGATAAGGGACTTTATCCCCACAATCTCATTTATTACATATATCACCTCTATGGCCACACAACCACAGAGAAAGGCAAAATCTCTGAAAACAAGTGAATTATTTCTGTTGCTATAACAAAAATATTATTGACTATCTGTGTGAGCTAATGTCTTGCAACTTGCCCAGGTGTAATCGAGGAGTTGCAACATCATCTATTTCATACTCAAATACCTGTAAGGAAGCCAAAGAAAACATCAGCAGCATAACACTGATAAAAAATACTTCCTGTTTATCATGACCTCACTGAGCATGATCGGTAACAAATAACTGGTGAACAACAAGGGAACCAAAATCAAACCCTGAGGTACACCACACTCTATCTGGTAGCAGCCTAAAGTTTTAAAGCCAGTGAAAATGTGAAGGAAGAGGCAAACCACTCAAGCATAGTTCCGGACAGCCTTCGGTGCATCCTTGTGTTTGATCAGGATACCATGGTGCACCATGTCAAAGGCCACAGAGAGCTCAAGTAGCAGCTAGATGGAATGTATATGTTGATCTTTCACCATCAGAAGATCATTAACTAGTCAAATGAGAGTAGTCTGTGTGCTACGTATTTATCTAAAACTGGAATGACACAGCTCTAGCAAATCACGCAATTTTAAATATGAATATAGCTTTGCGTAGACCATGTTCTTCATAAACTTCCCAATAAGGTGGAAATTGCAGAGAAGGTGATAACTCTTTAGAGAGTTAGCATCCAAGTTTAGGTAATAAATGCCTGATTCAACACAGATGGAAATGGTACAGTCTTCAAAAGGGAAAGGACAACCTGAGGCATCACATCATCGGTCCTAGAAAACTCCAGCATGACCTTAACAATCTCATAGGATCTGGATACAACATGCAGGAGGTCAGACACGTTTCTGAAACTACCTTCATGTACTTGTCATAATCCACATAAATTTCATAGCAAGTTTAGATCACCTTCTTCAGGAAAAGTACAATATCTAATGGCTGAATTCTAATGTCAAAATCAAGGGATGAGAGGTTCGTTCAGCATTGCTGCGAGCTTGCCTGCCTGCTCCCTTCTGGAGACAGTTGTAGAATGCTTATCCTTTCATCTGCAAAACTGGATGGCCATCATACAAGATTCCATGTTGAATGGTATCACATCTAGGGCTATGTTATTCCTTAACTGTTCAATCCCAAACCATTTCATAAAGTTCCCCCAGACATTCCACCCTGTCTAAAAAGAGCAGCAACTCAAGAAATTGCCAATATGTTAGGAAAAAAAAGAACCTTACAACAGGTCCCACAAGATCACAAAAAATGTGGGGACTGCTTAAGATTCTTTTTAGTTCTCAAGAAAAACAAGGACCTCAGGCTCATTTCGGATCTCAGCAATTTGAAAACACATGTAAAAAGGACCAATTTCCAGATGGTCATTGTGAAGTCCATCCTCCCTCTTCTCAGGGAAGGAAACTGATGTGCTCAGTAAATCTTCAGGATGTGTACTACCACATAAAAATTACAAGGCAGTCCCAAAGATACCTCTACTTCCATTTGGGAGTCAGCCATTATCAGCTCACAGCATTGCCTTTGGTCTTGCCACAACCCCACTGGGTGATCATCAGATGCATAGCAGTGGTTGCGATCATCTTTAATTGAAGGGATTACAGGTATTTCCATACCTTGTTGACTGGGTCCTTAAGTCAAATACAAAAGAATCCTTAATCTGTGCAAATGATTATTTATTCCAACCTTGTCAGTCTTTGGTTATTTCCATAAATTACAAAAAACAAACAAACTTGGACCCAACATGAAACCTGAATTTCATATGCTGCAATCTAGACATAGTGTCTGAAATTGTGATAGTACCTCAGTGAAGGCTAACTTCCCTTCACATGCAGGTTCAAGGTATCCTTAGTCTATTCAAACCTCAAGGGTCTCTGGTTCTTTGTCTACTATGCTTCATGGCTGCATCAGTATCTCTAGTTCTGCATGCAAAATTCTTTATGAGAGTTCTTCAAAGAATACTGGTGGTACAATGGTTGATATTAATACACCCCTTCATCACCCTATCAGACTGTCTGCTCTGTGTTGATGTCACAAATCATGGTGAATGAGCTCTCCTTTGGTAAGTTAGGCATGCCCATTGGTCCTTCATCCTCATACATCCATAGTAATCACAGATGCCTCTGTGTTTGGGGTGAGGGAGATTTCAAGGGAAGGACAGTCCAAGGGACTTGAAAACCTACAGAGGCCCATCTTCACATGAACATACTGGATATAAGGACAGTTCCCTACAACTGCAGGCACTTCAAGACTTCCTTCCCCAGGGTGTGATCTCAGTCCAGACAGAAAACACATTGGTAGTGTGGTACATCAACAAACAGGGGTAAACCTTACCCCCTATGTCAGAAGGCCATGAGGGTATGGCAGTGGGCAATGTCTTCACAATGCATTCTTATAGAAATGCACATAACAGTTCAATCCAATATCCTAGTGGACAGATAGAGCAGGTGCATTCTCATGCCTCATGAGTGGTCTGTTAACTAAACAATGACAACAGAAATTTTCAATCATAGAGGCCAACCTGCTGCAATCTGGTTGCATCTCTAACCAACATGAAGTACATAAGCTACTTTTCCCTCCTCCCACAACAGGGACAGTCACCGAGGGATGCTCTAGTCCATACATGGCCACCTGGAATCTTCTATGCCAACCCTTCAGTACCTTTAATGACAAAATTTCTTCAGAAAGTCTACATGTACAAGGCAATGGTAATTCTTATTGCATCCTTCTGCCTCCAATCAACTTGGTTGCATTTCTGTGGCCTCATCTTCTACAACCACTATGGGTCCTGGATCCTAAACTAAATCTCCTAGCTCACCTATCAGGCAATCCTCATTTGGACATCAAGTCTCTAAAACTAGCAGCATGGTGTCCCCAGTTTCAGTTATGGCCAGTGCTTCCTCCTTGCCTTCTAGAGTGGTTCAAATGTTATCTGCTTCTTAGAAACCATCCACTCAGAAAATTTACAAAAGCAAGTGGGAAAACATTGTTATATGCTATGGGCATACATCGCGGAGTAGTTATGTTGTAAAGGAAAGAATTTATTGTAGTAAACAGGGGCTTCATAATAAAAGATGCTTTTAGGTGCGATTCTTGGTTTCCTTGTTTTGTTGACTATTGACAGTGTGCTTATTTTTGAATAAATTGCACAGCATGAAGTCAAGTTTAATATTAAAATATTAACTAAGAATGCATTTTTAGTTACCTTTTATGTTTTATTTTGCAAGCACAAATGCCTTGTGTTGGATTACAACAGTTTGGTAGATAGTGCAGATGAGTTAGGGCTATAAACCATACAGCAGCATTTGATTTCCTCAGTCTTTGTCTAGTGTGAGTATGACCAAATTATTTCACCAAACAGTGCTCCTGGGCTGCCCCTGAAAAAAGACACTTGTGTCCAGTAGACTACTCACAGACTTATTAATTTTACATTCTGAAAAAATAAAACAATATTTTGTAGTTTCCTCGACTTTACAATCATAACACATTCTTTCTTCTACTGCATTATATTTCATACTTCCCATACCGGGTAACCTATTTAACAAGAAATCCCCAGCTTCACAGAAATCTTTACATTTTTTCATTTTTTTCTTTATTAAAAACTCAACCAATGTGAAAAAAATAACTGTAAAAAATAAAAAAACACACAGGCTCATGAATGTACTCAGCATTTATGTGAATTAAGTACTTTTATTCCAATACATGAAAACTGAACTTTATCAGAATAAAAAACAAGGTTGATTAAGATTCATTGTTTTAAATACAGTATATAATTTACTTTACAGTTATATGTTTATTTTAAAGTCACGTGAATATTTAATGATAAAAGCTTGCTTATGAATTATTATATGTTTGAGAAGCAGTTGTAAATAGAGGTTTGTTCAATTAATTATTTCATGTTGAATACATTTTTACAACTTGATTTTTTAGAATTTGATATTTGCCTGTGCATAATATACTAATTTATAAAAGTATTCATACCTAAATTATTTTAATGTGATCATTGATTATTAAAAAAAACTATTAATATAAGTAGAAATGGCTGGTTTTCTATACATACTTTACATTTCATGTGATTGTCTGAATATTTAAGTTTAAAAGTGATGTTTTTATTCTGATAAAGTTCCATTTTGATGTATAGGGACAAAAAACGTGCTTAATTAAAATAAATAATGACTAGACTGATGGGCATGCATTTTTTTTGCTTTATTGCATTTCCAACATAATCTGATAAATGACTCCATGGATATACTAGGGGAAAAATCCTGCATATTTTTAATTCCACTAATTCTTTTTCTCACTAAATTCATCATTTTTTAATTTCCATAACTTTAGCTTATTTACACATTCCTTTCTTTTCGTAATCTCTTGTTAATCCTTTTTTCCTATTGTTTCCATGTCTCTTTATACCTAGCATATAACAATTTCCCACCATTTTATTTCCCCTGCTCTTTACACTATTAATAACTCAAAACAGATTCAAACTTCAAAGAGACCAAGCTCAATACAAAGCAGGGACAGCATACCCCACACCACTGAAGACACAGATTCAGGTTAACAATCAGTCATCTAATAGTAGAGAAACAGAAGAGATAGCGGCTACATACAACACAGCCTCAACATCTGAAGATAACCCACAGCAACCCGCAATATATGCCAATATCCATAGAGATGGCGCACAAGAAAACAACTTAAGGAGAAGTGATAGAATAAGGGAACGGAATAATAATAACAACCACAATAACAGCAATAATAAGGAGCAAAATAACAATCAACAAGCATCTACCTGTAACCCTAAACAGGGTTTTCCACGATGGAACCAGAGGAAGCAATGGAACAGGAGGAAGAATCACAACCACAAGAGATAACATGGTATGCAGAATCAAAAGCGTTGGTACTAGTTAAAAACACACAACAAGATTTTATAATATATCATTTTTATTCTTTTAATGTCACAGAACAATTAGCTGACATTCTAGCGAAGGGCTTCACCTTTGTACCTGCTAGACAGGGGTCCAGGAAAGTAAATAATGTGGGAAGAAATAGCCAGGGAATTGTTATGGCTAGGCTTGTATAGGCCCTAGGGCTGATAGCCTAGTACCAACCTATGAACCTATGAACCTATGAACCTATGAACCTAACAAAATGGATATAGCCAAAACTATCTGTGACATTAAACTCTTTGTTAGAAAGTGGAATCTCAGACAACTCTTAGGAGTTTATAATTCGACAATTAATCCTTTCAGAGTAGCCAGTTGCTTCAATCCACCTTTGCATGCTACACTTCACACCTTTGAGAAAATGTGTGAAATAGATTTAAGCAACTGGATCAACAAATGAAGAATCATTTATATAACCTATCTAAAGATGAAAGAGATAACATCAGCTTGCTAACATCAGCCAACGTAAGAATCATATACCCAGAAAAGGGAGGGGGGCTTGTAATCATGAACACATTGGATTACAATAATAAGATTAAAGACCTTTTAACATCAGATGATTATGAAGAATCATCACTCAATGAATATAATAGATCTAATCAATTCATTAGAATTTTCTTGAATGAACTTCTCATTGAGGCAAGGATTGACTCACATGTTTTCAATTACCTCATGATAGAAGCCCCTAGAGTACCAACCATTTTTGGAGTTCCAAAAATTCGTAAGAACATTAATAATCCACCGTTTAGACCAATAATAAATGGTAGGAGATCCTCCACATATGCCTGTGCTAAGTATGTGGATGGGATTCTCAAGAAATACGTAATAAAAGACGAGTGGATAGTGAAGGACTCATGGGACTTTCTGGAAAAAATAAACAACTTGGATTATCAACAAGATAACAATTTCATAACAGTGGGCATGAAGGAACTTTACACCAGTATTCCCCACCAGCAGGATATGGATTGGGTGTTAGCAAATATGCAACAAAAAATGCAGATCCAGATGAAATAGCTCTGGTAGGAGAACTATTGGACATAATTCTGTCCTATAGCTTCATTCTCTTCAAAAATCAATTTTATAAACAAAAGAAAGGAGTCGCGATGGGATCCCCGTGTGGATCAAGTTACGCTAATCTAGTGATGTCCTATTGGGAGAAAAAATTTGTATTTAATAATGATTTTCTCAATGGCATAATAATTTTCTATGCTAGATTCATAGATTACATCATTATAATTTTTCAAGGAGATGAAAAACAGGCAGTAGATATTGTGAATATGTTTAATGAGAGTACAGAATTTTTAGGATTTACCCATACCTATAATGAAGAATCTATTTCTTATTTAGATGTAAAGTTGAATAAGAATAGGGTACGAAAAGTGTATGAAGCAAACATCTTCAGAAAACTAACCTATTCTAATAAATTGCACTTCTCTAGCGCACATCCCATGCATCAGAAAAAATCGGTGGTCAAGGGTCAGCTCGTCAGAGCTGCACGAACGATTACAACGGACGTAAATTTTGAGCAGGAATGCTTAGAATTAAAACAGATGTTCCTCAATAGACAATACCCTCAATGTTTTTTTGGACCCCGTAATAAAAGAGGTTGAAATAAAAAGATCAAATGGATACTTTAAACCTATATTAAAGCAAAAAGAATTTGGTTCTCCAAAAGATGGAGTCCAATTTATGGAACTTTTGCAAACTATATCAAGAGGGCGATCTAATACTAAAGATTATAATTTGGCATGCATTTTAAGATTCTCTTTAGATTTTGTTAGCATTAAAGAAATCATACTGAAGAATTGGAACATCCTCAACAATGACCATTTACTAACATCTAAATTAGGTTTAGTACCTAAGGTCATATGGAAGAAAGGTTCTAATTTTAAAGATATATTTCAAAAACACAACAATGCTAACCCTTTAGTCCTCAATAGAGGAATGGGACAATGTGGAAATTGTCCATATTGCCAGTACATGATTCCAGGCATAATAACAGACATCAATGGAATCAAAATTCACATTAAAGGAAAATTTAATTGCAACTCTAAAGGAATTGTCTATTTAGCTACTGGCCAGGGGTGTCCTTGCTTTTATATAGTAAAGACAGAACGAAGGCTAAGGGACAGAGTGTATGAGCATTTGAGAAGCATCAACTTGCACAAGGAAGATAATGCCTTAGCGAGGCACGTCATGGAATATCCTGATCATAAATTTTGTTTCAAAGTAATCCATCAAATCAAGCAAGAAATTAGAGGGGGCCCACACAATCTACTTTTGGAGAAATGCGAACTGTTATGGCAGATTAAGCTTAATGCTTTTATTTATCCAGGCCTCAATGAGAAATGTTCACTTATGTGCCTGTTAAAATTAAGAAGTTTAGAGAGGTAATCGATAGGTTGTTTAATTAAACAACAGAATATTTTGAAATTTAACAACCAACTGGAGGAATTAGTTGTATATATATATATATATATATATATATATATATATATATATATATACACAAAATATATAAAAAAATTCATCTTGAATAATATTCAGATATCTCAATTATTATTATTATTTTTGAATATAGAAGAATTTAATATAAATAAGTTGAATAATCACATAACCTCTACTATCAGGAGCTTATTTTGATCTATTTTGAATTTATATTTGATTAAATGATGGTAACACAAAGTTGAACAAATCATTGTTAAAATTCATTAAATTAATATTGTTTTTCAATTAATATAATTTTACATGATTCAAATAACCTATTGAATTGTGTTGTAAAAAAGTTTTGTTCTCATAAACAGAACACTATTCAACAAACAAAAGGTTTATCAATTTAATTTTTTAAAAATTTATGCACATCACTGTTTGACTCAAAAATGGACCGCTTTCTTGTTTTAATACTACGCGTTAACATTTGATGGATGTTTTATGTTTTAATATTTATTCATTTTTTAATATGTAAATTAAAGTATTTTTTTAACATAACAAGAATAGATTTTAGGTATCAACTAAAAGGTTTAAATTTAGTATCAACTCTTTATTTTAGTGAACATTTATATATAGCGCTGATTTTATATATTAAAACAGTTGTATCACTTTAAGAAAATTTATCACTGGCTTGAATTTTGGCGGGCTTCACAGTGAAGACTTGCTATTTAAACAAGTGTTTTTCATCTAATCAATGTTTGCCAGTTTATCTGAGGAAGTCTAACCACTGAGTTAGACGAAAAGCGTTGGACAAGTTTGTAATGTTTCATTATAATAAAGCATGGTGAGCAGCGTTTGCCTAAGCAGATTTTTTCTTTTTAAAACAGATTCATTGATGCTAAAAAACATTTTTCAGACCTAACCTCCTCCTCCGCCTCCTCCTTTTTTATTTTATGTTATTCCTCTTTTAACATGAGTTAGTCTTAAACCCCATATAAAATATTTCTAGCAATTAATTTTCCATTTTTTCTAGAAACATGTAACACCCCATCTCCAACACAAGCAAGTTTACCCAAAATATATGTATTTAATATATACACCTTTTTATTATATGATGAATTAAACATTTTCCAACATTAAAGTATTTATTTATTTTTTCCACTGATTCATTATGTTTTCATATTCCCTAAACTGTACCCCTAATATAATAATTTCCTTATTATAATAAATTACATGAATCTTCTTTATTTAACCAAAGCCCTTACTTTTTCCTTTATTCAATCTTAAACCCATCTTTGTAATAACTTTTTAATTCTTAATACACTTTCATTCATCCATAGTCTATTTTTGCTACAATAAAAATCATCTGTATAAGACAGACATACTGGTATCTCAGTTTCCTTTCCCATCTTCCAATATACTTTACCCAATGTTTGAATAATTGCATTCATTACTAGAACAACAATAATACCTGTCAACTGTACAGATTTTTGCAGAATGTCCAGATTTTTGCCTCATATTTTTCGTCCTGTCCTCATAAAATCTGTGTTTTTTTGAGAAGTCACTGGGGTAATTGAATGATTAAAGTCACCAAATAATTGCATGCATTTGACTTTCAGAGTTCATATCCTTCAGAAAATGCATATGCAAATATAAATCCTGTTATTCTGTCAACTTTCTAAGTTTATACGAGCAATATTTAAAATGCGTCCCTATTTTTGGATTTTGTCCCCTCATTATGTCAGGCTTTCTCCAGATTTCTTGCACTAAGAGGTTGAGAGGTATGACAAAAATACACATATGTCTGTTTAACTCCTCTTCTAACCCTGATCTTTTTTACCCATATATACTTTTGCCATAATTTCACCATGAGTAATAAGTTTTTGTTGCTTCCATTATTTTTTTTTACTTATTCCATATGCTTCCAACATTTCCCACATTGCCTCATTAAAATGTCTTTTCTACATCACATGTAACAAATCTAACTTGGTTTTTTCTATCAAGATCATATTTCCTCTGCTATTAACATTTCCTTTACTTCTTTCCATTTTACAGTAAACATACCATTTCATTCAACATTTTTTCCACCCGTTTTTGCATTATTTTCATAAATATTCTATAATCAGTATTCGCTAAAGATAGAGGTTTCCAGTTTCTTATAGCTTTCTTTACTTCTTTTTTGCATATAATTTTTTTACCCCACTACATATTTCTTCTGGCACTACCCCTTATATAAACATTCATTCAATACTTTCCAAAATCTCATTTCAGCTTACTTGTAAAACTCATAACTTATTCCATCTAGTCCTGCTGCTGACTCTTTTTCCACTTCTTTTATTGCTTCTTGCATTTCATCCATAGAAATCTCCTTTTCTAGTCCTGTCTTAGTACCTTCAGATATCTTTAACACACTAGTCCTGTTTCTCAGCTTTATTCTTTTTCATGCATATTATCTACAAATATTTCCTCTACTTTTATTTCCTTTTGTTTATCTTCTACCACCCTCTTCATCAAATAATGCATCCATTCTTTCTTCTTTTATTCTCACTTGTTTTCCTAAATATAATACCTCGTCTTTCTTATCTTTTAAAAAAATCTTTTGCCAAAATAACAGACTTTTACCTTTCTGTCTGGTTTTATCATATAACTTTCTTTCTCTTTTGTCTTATTTCTTTCTTTCTCAATTTCTATTTGAAGCTCTTCTTTATTTTCCTTTTTATTTTTCTGTTTTCTACCTTTAAAAAATGTTCTTGTAAGTGTCTTTAAACAGTACCTAGCATACAAGCCAATTTTAATAAAATTCCCTCATTGTCACATGTTCTTTCAATAATTTCTTACATTCCAGTTTAATTTCCTTTGTCTTACTGTCTTCACCAGTTAACATTTTTATTCCTTTTCCTTCTTTTACTGTCTCTTTATTCTCACATATTCTTCCCCACACAACTCTGCAAATGGAAAACTCAGCAATTTCCATACCTGCTTCTCATTCTTTCATACAATTAGAACATACTACATAATCTATTTTTAATATCCCTCTTTGATAAATCCATTCTCTTTTTTCCTACGTGTAGTCCGCCACATTTTATAAATTCCTTTTGTGCTTCACATCTTGTGCAACTCCCCCTTCTCCTTCCTATCAGAAGAACATACATATTAAGCAAAATATATTTTTCATTCTGTCATATTTGTGTAGTCATGAATTGCAAATAATCTTAAACTCTTTCTTCTTTTCTTATACCACACATAACAATCCTATATAGTATTGGTATTGTAACATCCAATATTTTAATTTCTTCATTTCTTATCAAAATCCATATACCTGAACATTCTTCATTCCCTACAGACCATATCATCTTCTTTCCAAAACAGCCTCAATTTAGCACATCTTGTATAATTTCTACTTTCACCTTCTTTTACAATTAGCCCCCTGATGTCATTTCTTATACTGCTCACATTTACACTTACTGTCTTTACATAGTCCCTTTCCTTGTTTTTTTTTTTTTGCTTCTTTTTTCCAACTTTTACTTTTCTTTTCCTTACTTGTACCCTTCCTTCTACTGACTTTTCATTACTTTGCTCTTGTTCTATTCCTGAATCAAAATCCCCTGATATGTTCTTCCTGAATAACCACATCTTTTACACCAAGATTTATCTCCATTTCTTCTGAATTTATTGCATGTTCTTCTATATTTTCTTCCACAAAATTAAATGGTTCATCTTTTTTTTATTTTTTTTATTTTTTTCTTCATATATTTCTTTGTCCTGTAACGCCGGGCAATCAAATCAAAATGCCCTTAAACTTACATTTACTAAAATTTGGTTCACAAATTTTAGCTATATTTCCTCTCTGTCCACATTGCCTGCATCTTCATTTTCACAGTCCTGTACTAAATGCCTTTCATCTCCACTAAAAAAAAAATCTCACAGTTCTTTCTTTCCATTAAACTTTATTACATTTTGAGCATGCTGCATCCTTCCTTCTATCATATTTAATGTCACTAACTCTTCCCACCCCCAGTCTACCCATTTCTT
Source organism: Protopterus annectens (assembly GCF_019279795.1). Lineage (NCBI taxonomy): Eukaryota > Metazoa > Chordata > Ceratodontiformes > Protopteridae > Protopterus > Protopterus annectens. The sequence goes on along the minus strand of NC_056726.1, from coordinate 1,225,828,316 downwards.
TCATCATATACTTTCTTTATGTCATATACTTCAATAGAAACAGATAAGAAAACACACTTTGGGCCTAATTCCAAAAGACTTGCTCTCAGTATAAGTGACTACTTACACTGAGATCAGGTCTTTTAAAATCTGGCCCCCTTCTGTAAGTCTGCTTATAGACAGTGTAACTTACGTCAGTGTAAGGCCTAAGAGCAAGTTTTTAAGAATCAGGGCACACTTGTACTGAGAACAGCTCTTTTGCAAGCTGGACCTTCATTTAAACAGTGCCAGTGTCAGCAGTGAATTGTACATGCATTTTCTTTTTAAGTTGTAGTCAAAAATTCTAAACAAATATAATCCTTCCTTGGTGCACTCTTTGTCTTCAAATATTTCAAACGTCACTTTACAGATGTCCTCAGTGCCCAAATGGATTAATGCTCATATGTCTTTTAGCCTAAATCCTAAAGGCAAACTTATATTGTTCAAAACCTCATATCTCTTTAAACAAAAGTCAGTAATTTAATTGTTTTAATTTTTACCAGAGGCATCTTAGTTCTGAGTTGCCCACTTAAATTCAGTTGCTGAATACTTCTTTCTGTTACCACAGCTGCTCTTCTTCCCATTCTAACAGCATTCATATCCTGTTGTTGAGGTGTGTCTTTAAAATTAAATCCATTAGCCAAACACATACTAGTGTTTTCTGCTTCTCCAAAATTCACTTATTTTCCTTTGGAAACAGTAATTTCTTGTGCTTCCATAACCCGATCAGCTACTTCACTCCAGCTTACACCTGCTTAATTTTCTGGTTCATTTTGCTCCATCAAATTTAGTAAATTCAGTAAACCCTGTGTTGGTAATCCATCTCATTCTAACTCCATTATAATAATTTCCTCAGTCCAGCAGTTCCAGTCTCATTTGATTTGCTTCTTCCAAAAAATACACAGCTCTATGGCATCTATGGCATCCTACATCTTGGATTTCTCACAACCAATTTAACAGCAGCCCTATCTCACCAACTAGGGGTTGTGATGCAGAACAGCATGACAAAAGACTACAGGAAGATTCCCAAGGTCCCGGCCAAACTTCCTCTGGTCAATATGAATACCACTTTGGGTCTCCACTGAAAAGAAGCCATTGGTTTAGTGGGAATAACCCACTCAACAAAAAATATCTATGTATGCATAAATAAATATGTTAATAAATTAGCCTCAACAAAAAGTTGAGATCCCCCATCAAAATCTCTAAAGCCAGCTATGAAAGCAGAATTGCAGCAGACACTAAAATCAACCACAAAGCCTTCTATAGTTATATCAAAAATCTCCATGGTAATACTCAGGTTGAGTTACTGCACAATGGTATCTCCTATACTGAGCCAACAGATATTGCCAACATACTGGCCGACAGATTCAGTGCCAACCCCCCCCCAAAGGACTAATCACAATACCGGAGGAATGCCAGGCACCCAGCATTACTGCAGCACAGGTTAAAGGTGCATTGTCCAAGGCCAAGAATACAGCTTCCATGGGACCTGACAATGTCCCTGGATGTGTTCTACACGAACTACAAAGTGAAATGGCACCACATCTGTGTGGTCTGTTCAATCACACCTCACCTCAAGTTTTGTCCCTACCAAATGGTGCACTGCTACAGTCATCCCTCTCCATACAGGGGGAGCGACTACAGACCCTGGGAATTATCGCCCCATTAGCCTGATGAGTCTGATATGTAAGGCTATGAAGTGCATCATCACGGACCTAGTTAACAAGGATATAGGGAATGCCCAAACTTTAGATCCCATGCAGTTTTGTTTTGTGAAAGATAGATCATGCCTGCTCAACCTGGTTGACTTCTTTGAGTGAGTCACCAGAGCTGTGGATGAGGGCAAAGCAGTTCATACAGCCTATCTCGATCTGGCCAAGGCCTGTGATACCATTCACCACTCAAGAATTGTTGATAAACGCACAAAACTAGGCATCAACCACTATATCACTAGGTGAGTTGCAAACTGGCTCGCAGATAGAACCCACAGTGTGAAAGTAGTGGACTCCAAGTCAGACTGCTGACCAGTCACAAGTGGAGTACCACAGGGATCGGTCCTGGGTCCTCTCCTGTTTGGTATCTACTTCTCAGAAGTCCAGGCCAACACGGATGGACTCTAGCTGACCAGGTTTGCAGAGGACTAAAAGCTGGGAACCATTATTAACTCCCCAAGTGATGTAGACATCCTACAGAAAGGCCTTACTGAGGCCAGTGACTGTTGTCGAAACCATGGCCTTAAGCTTAATGCCAAAAATGCATTGTCACCCCCTTTGGGAAAAACTCAGTTCCCACTAATTACCACATTGATGGGAGCGCACTGAACACTGAAGGTGTTATAAGAGATCTGGGGACACAGGTTGACAGCAACCTCTTCTTAAACCACCACATTGCCACTATGCTCAGCAAGTCCTTCTTTGTGGCACATCTCATTATCAAGGGTTTTGCATCCAGGAAGAAAGAGGTCATCATCTTTCTCTATTCTTCCCTCATTAGGCCAATCATCAAGTATAATGCCCCATTTGGCATGTACCTCACTAGACACATGCAACAGCTGGAGAGGCCACAAAAGTACCTCACGAATAGGATCCTAGGCCATAAACACATGTCCTACATGGACAGACTCAAAAAACTCCAGCTATTTTCTGTCTCATATCGTCTACTAAGAGGCGATCTCTGCTTGACTTACAAAGCCATGTCTGACCCAGCTATGTTAGAAATGCTACATCTAAAGAAATCCAAATCCCTCCACACCACATGCTCCAGAGACCTCAGCTTCATTACCACAATCAACAGAACATGTTGGAGGGACAGGTTCACAACTCAGAGACTGCCCATGCTCTGGAATAGCTTTCCTATACATGTCAAGCAGAGCACCTCACTGGCCTTCTTCAAGAGAAATCTTTATGAGTGGATGGGAAATAGAAAGTTCAACCCCGGGGATCACTGCAGTGGCTCTAATAGGCACTGCGAACTAATGTCGGGCGGCACAATGCCAGGGCACTTCTATGGGCTAGGCTTGTAAAGGCTCCAGGGTCATTAGCCTATTACACACCTATGAACCTATGAACTAATGGTTGCCCATGATTTCTTTGTACTATGACTATTTAGATGCAGTAGAATCATTTTGTAGTTATTGTATCTCAATGGGCATGCCACTTTAAAGTAATCTTGGAGGTTTTTTCCCCAGAATTTACTTCAAGCCCCCTTTATGCAAGACATGCTAGACATATGGAAATCATGTTTTATTATATTGTAGATAGAAAATGGAATGGACATAAGGAAATAATTTTTAACTTCCATGTAAACAAAATTGCAGTAATGTGAGCCACAAACATCTAGCACAAATTCTAGAATCTATCTTTATTTTCTCTTTTTTGCTCAAATTACTCTGATGTGTGCTCTCAGAGCAGCTCTTACCTCTTTAACAGTAGTTATAAATGTTCAACAAAATAAACTAACTGAGCTGCATGTTTTAAGGTTTCCAGTTTTAGTCCAGGTGTTGACAAGCCTTCTCCCTGAGGTGTAAAAACTATCATTTTAATCAAGAAGAAGTTACCTGACCACTGTTGCTTCTAATAAAAAGAACTTTTAACAGATAAATAAACTACTTTGCTGTTAACTAGTTTCTGTGGTGGGAAGATGTGCTTTATTTTGAATATTGGCCAAATGTACTGCATTTGTTTTAAAATATTTTCTTACAACGCAGAGCAGAACAAAATAAGTCCAACTTTCTGTTCTTGAATTTGGGTTACTGATATTTTTTCTCTTTCTACTGAGGCACGGATGTCTTTCTGCATGATATTTCCCCACCTCTGTTGTATTGATAGCTACACCACTTACTTGTTACACTGCAGCATACCAACACTATGGTCCTTGAACCTGACACATTAGTAGTTTTTATGTATTGTGAATATTGCCAGGTTTTGTAAGATTATGGCATTCCCTTTTTTCTTTTGTAGGGATTTTTTTCATTTTTAACAATGGATTATTGGTGAGTAGTTACCATGTATCAGGTATTATATATTTTATTGGTATGGTGTTTCTTTTTTCACATACCTATGTGCCCCACCAGCTAGACACTGCGCCTCTGTGTACCCCAGCAAGAAGAGGAACCTGGAGCAAGCAGTGAATAGTACCCATGCTACATTGTACACTATTGCAGTTATTCTGCATATGACATTCCCCACCAAGCACACAGTTATACACTTTGAAGGCATTGTGTCTGATTAGGACTGAGTGAAATCTATTTATCTCCTCCGTGTTACATACAGTTAAGTAAAGGACTCAAGCCCCTATGAATACTGACAACGTGCAACTTTAACCCCACATTTCACAGTCCAGTTTGGCTTTGCATTTAAAAATTAGGTGGTATAAAATTTGGGTACTAAGCTTTCTATTTTAAAAAATTAGAAGGTGTAAAATTTGACTACTAAGCTTTCTATTAATGAGATATGTAAAGTCATCTTCCATCTTTTAAACACAAAGAGAGATGATTTGGAATTATTTTGAGATACAGTTAAAACTTCTAGCAAAGAATCCTTAGTTATATATGCATCATGAATAGCATTGTGCTTTGCATTTTTAAGCAAATTATTAGCTTTAAATGTATATCATGTTACAAGTAGCATGTAGCTTAATCTGGAATGTTTTTGTACATATACATTAATGTTATTTGTATGAGTTTGTATTCTCAAAGCTGACACTATTTTTTATATTCTGTTTAACTCTAAAGCTGGACACTCAACTTGTATCCCACAAAGAGAAGACAGAAATATTATTCTATTTGCTGGAGTAAGATAATTGCTCATAACTCTAGTAACTTATTTTATATTATATATTTAGCTTTTCTGCTCCCCTACATCATCCTGTGGCCTTCTACTTAGTGTCCCATGTACATTGTCAGATTTACCAGCTCCTCCCTGACTTCCTCTGATACAAGGGCAAAAACAACCCCCCTGCATCAGATAAAGTCCAGATCAGGCTCCAAAAAATATAATGCAATAAATCCAAGCAGGCAAAGGACACGCATGGCATAAAACCAAAGTAACCTAACACTTTAGCAAAATAAGTAAATTTTTACTATGTTCCAACCACAACTTGTATAATATATTTCAAATATAATAGATAAGGCATACATTGCAGATATCTAAACAGCATAATATGTATCATACATAAACCAGCATGATGAGATGGTTTATGTATAATATGCATCATACATAAACCATCTCATCATGCCGTTGCAAATATACTGATGTTTTGAAACATTTTATGCAGAGCTGCATCAATAAAGGCTGAAACAGTCCTGCCATCCACATAGTTAATTAAGTATACACCTTATATGAAATTTACAATAAAAAACTAGAACTGCTACATGAACACTCATCAATCTGCTAAGATGTTCAAAAAACAAACACACAGACAAACAAAAAATATATAAAAATAAATATAAACAAAATGAGGTTACTTTAAATCATTTGGTTTCCACTAATTATTTAATTGGAGGGAAAAAGGTTGCTAGCAGTGATTGGTTTAACAGTGTTTAAAATATTTAGGCTTGTGATAGAATTTTATGTCTGATGAAGTGTAGGAGTACTACGTGAAAGCGTTTACATGTTTTTTACTAAATACATTGTTTGGTTTTATGCTGTGCATGTCCTTTGCCTGCTTGTATTTCTTGCAATCCTCTGATACAAGCTGGAGGCAGTATGGAAAGGGCATTTTGGGGATCTTACCATCACCTTCAGTCAGGGGTTATTACTTTTTATGACCCACCAGGTTACATCCCTTCCTGTTGTGGTGCCACGGTTTTGACTGATCGGTGGGAGGGCAATGGGGACGTGCATCATATCCATGTTAACAGCAGCTAAGCAAAGTCCACCATCCTTAGGCAATGCCCCTTTCACCATAACATCTCTATCCTCCTCTAGAAATCATTACAGGGAACAGTCACGTCCCCCCCACCGGAACAGGTACACCCATGTTTCTCTGCCAGTGTCTCATAAGTTTGAGCTTCTAACCAAATCTGGGTCATCAAGGCCATAATCAGGACTTTATCACTCTATGCCATGGAACTGGCCTGCATTTATTCATTACCTGAGTCCTCATGTAGGTGGTGGTCTGCTGTAAGTCCATACAAAATGAAAACTCCCCAATCAGATTGACAATTTGATGGGACTGTATGCAACAGCTAGGCCCTCTATCTGTGACTGCAGCAGCAGAGATTATGTAGCAGATATGCTTTTAGTAAACAAAGGTGTTTATAGGTAATACCATAAAACAAAAAAAGACTATTTTTCTTTGGATGCACCTTACTATATAGGAAGACAGAGTATAAAGGGGACTGAGTCTACTGGGAGAGTGGCACTGTCCATGTGAGGAATGTTGACCCTGTATGAAAGGAAGGTACATCACGTTCCTGCATGTCAGATGCTTGTACTGTCATACAGGATGAACCTGTAAAAAGCCCAAAGTTAGAACTAAAAAATAAAAAAGCTGGGGAGAAAGTCCTCTGAAACGTGTTTCTGTTTGAGGTTAGGTTTCAGGAAGAAGTTAGCACTTCTGGAAAGTGTGAGCTTTTCAAGGCATTTAACAGGCTGGAGCTGATAACAAGTATTCACTGAAACCTGAGTGTGCAAAGGAATTAGAACTGTTAACGCAGCAAACAGCTCAGCACTTATGCACTGATACAGCATGACTAATGCCAGAAGGCAACCGTCTGATTAAAAAGGTTGTTAGTTCACAAGCAGGAATGGAAATAAATAAATATCAGAACTGAAAATAATAAAGAATCTTGCTAAGAAAATAAGATAATATGTATACTTGGCTTTGTTGTGCACAAGGGTAGAGCCCTGATTGTGACACAGATGACCTAGGTTTGATTTGTGGCTTGGCCACTGGAAGAGCTATGTAAGGGAACAGTGGTGCCTCTTTTTGCCAGTGTGCTCATCTGGGAGAGGATTTGATGACTCCTGTCCTGTCCATGGATGAGGTGATAAAGTCATGTTCGAAGCATCACAGAAGATGAGGAGACACATGGCCGCTCATGTCAGTAACATCCCTTGTATCCACGTTTGGAAGTGTGCATACTAATGTAGTGGGGTATAGATGGTGCCTATGGCTTACATCACCATCAAGGGGAGGAATTAGGATCATAACTGTAAGCATCACCTCATTCATATCCATGGCACCATGACCTCTTGCCCAGATGTATGAATGGATGCCAATCGCTTTTGTCCTTGGTAGGGAACAAATGGTCACCAGCTACATTCTCTGTTACAATGAACAACTCAGAAATGGTGGGTGATTGCTAGTGGGCAAGCATGGGGGGATACATGTAGTATGTAGAGAAAAAGCAACCTATTCTGAGAAGGTAGTGACAAAATCTCTAATGTGCAATATCTGGAAAATTCATAATGCAAAGAAGTTAAATGTAACTAGACTCTAAACGGTGCAATGCAAATGTCCAGGTAACATAGAAATACAAACTTCTGCTGACCTTGGTAGAAATGATAATGTTCAAATTTGAAAATAATTTTCATCTGGTCAGATAAAAATGTAGTGTTCAACTTGTTTTGGCAATCTTCCATGCTTAGCATTATTTAAAGTATTAATTGTCTTTTTTTTGCCAAAACATATGAGACTATGCTGATGTTACATAATCCAATAATGTAAAATACCATAAGTGAAAACAGAACTGTTGGAAATAGGGCAAGAGAGTGTCCAGAGCAGAAAAATGCAGGAGAGTGTGTTCCAGCCAGTGTTTGTGCAAGAGTAGGAGTTATATTAAATTCTAACATTGTTGTAAAATAACCACGTATGAGGGGAACTTAATTCACTAAAGTTTCTGTGAAACACCTAAATAACACCATTTAAAATAAAGAATACAAAGGTTTACTAATAGTGTAATTATTTATTCATTTGTTTACCGGGATTGCCTGTCTAGGCATAAGTTGCCCCCTTTTTTAGCAGAGGAACAGGGAGAAAAGTTCCAATTATTAATACACGTACAAAAGGTACAATATGAGAAAGGTAAATAAATAAAAGGTGCAATATAATATAAGATAAGAAAAAATGACACAGACATTAAGCAATATAATATAATGAATGCAAATTGAACATGTATTAACACACAAACATTTTACAAGAGACAAAAGAACACATCATCAGATATAAAAAAGTGTTAGTCATGATTAAAATGTATAGAGACACAGGCTATAGATATAATGTTTCAATTCTGTGTGATAGAGACACAGGCTATAGATATAATGTATCAATTCTGTGTGATAGAGATACAGGCGATAGATATAATATATCAATATTGTGTTCTCAGATAAGGTGAATATCCTAGGTGGATGGATAAGAATTTTTTCTAGGGGGACTTGAGCAGGAACACAGCTATGTGTTCATTAGGTGTTGTAATTGGGACTTGAAAGGTTTCACTTGAGGCACTTGTTTAAGGGCTAGGGGATGGGGTCCTAGATTTTATAGATAAAGGAGGACTAGAGTCACCTACAGAGTTGTTTTATTTAGTTATTAGGATTAGTTTTTATTTACCAAGCAGTAGTTTTGATGAGTAGTGCTGAAGGATATGAGTTAGGTTAGGGCATTTTTCTGGTTTGTGAATAAGATTGTGTGTTGTAAGTAGATGAGACAGAGTCAGTGAGTGAGGCAGTCCTAGGCATTGTAGCTGACTTATTGCTACGCAATGGTGAGATTAGCAGCAAATTTAGTTACTTTGCTGTTGCATTTCTCCAGAAGATTGGTCTGAATTGTCTGAAGATTACTGAGAATAGGTGCTTCATAGAGAAGAGTTGTAAGGTGGAAGGTTCAAACAATCTAGCATTGTCAGCTGGGTGGTATCTGAACAGTTCTCCCAAGTTAAAAGTATTTAATTTTGTTTTTCTTAATCATGTTAAATATCCAGAAGTGAAGCATACATACTTATTTCCTTAGTGGCTATAAGAGAGACAGGAAAACTGTTAGAAACAATAAAAGCTGCATTATGAATTTGTTTCTGTTCTAGAATAATTCACTTATGAAGTAAAAAGCAGGCATCAGGTATTATAACTATATGCTGACTTTCAACAGACCAAGGGTTGGTATAAAAGTTAAGGTGTTAACCTCACAGACACAAGATACCAAATTTGATTCTCACATTTAGAAGGAAAATTGGTTAGGTTTAAAACAACCCATAAGGGCAGTTATCTAGTACTTAATTCTGAACCTTTCATAGATAGGTACTAGGCTATTGGCCCTAGGGCCTATATAAACCTAGTCAAAAAGGTACCCTGACTTTTGCCACTCAAGAAAATTATTTTCCTGTGCCCCTGTTGAGCAGAGCCACAGAAGTGATCCCCGGGGTGAATTTCCTATCTCCCATCCAATCATCAAGATTTTTCTTGGAGAGTGCTAATGAGAAGCTTTGTTTGCTATAGATAGGTAGTTTGTTCCAGAGTATGGGAAGTCTCTGGGACAGGAATCTATCCCTCCAGCATGTTCTGTTTATTGCTGTGACAAGGTTTAGGTCCCTAGAGCATGTAGCTTGGAGGGATTGGGATTTCTTTAAGTGGAGCATGTCCAACAGCTCTGGGTTTGACATAGCTTTGTATGTTAGGCAGAGATCATCTCTGAGTAATTAATATGCGACGGAGTAAAGTTGGAGTTTTTTTAGACGGTCTGCATATGGCATCTGTTTGAGGACAGTAATCCTCTTTGTGAGGTATTTCTGTGGCCTTTCCAGTTGTTGTAGATGTGTTGTGAGGTACAAACTAAAAAGGGTGCTGTATTCTATAATGGGTCTAATGAGTGATGAGTAGAGGGGAACAATGACTTCTTTTTTTCCTGGATGAGAAACCTTTTGTGATGAGGTGGGCCATGTAGAAGGATTTCCTGACTACTGTGGTAATGTGATTATCAAAGGAGAGACTACTGTCCACCAGTGTCCCAAGGTCTCTTATTACACTTTCGGTGTTAAGTAGACTACCACCTATGTGGTAGTTCATGGGTACAGAGTTTTTACCAAAAGGGATGACAATGCACTTTTTGGCATTGAGCTTGAGGCCATGGCTTTGACACCAGGCATCTGTCTCAGTGAGGCCCTTTTGTAGCATGTCCACATCGTTAGGAGTTTTGATTATGGCTCCTAGTTTGCAGTCTTCTGCGAACTTTATTAGCCAAAGGCCTTCTGTGTTAGCCTGTACTTCAGAAAAGTAGATGCCAAACAGGAGAGGACCCAGGACTGAACCCTGTGCTACTCCACTTGTCACTGGTCTGAAGTCAGATCTGGAGTCTGCTACTTTCACAGTGTGGGTTCTGTCAGTGAACCAGTTGGCAACCCATCTTGTGACATAGGGATTAATTCCTAGTTTAGCAAGTTTATCTATAATTCCAGAGTGGGGGATGGTGTTGAAAGCCTTGATGAGATCTAGATAGGCTGTGTGAACCACCTTACCCTCATCTACCTCTTCAAAGAAGTCTATCATGTTTAGGAGACATGATCTGCCTTTTACAAACCTGAACTGGGTGAGGCCCAGAGTTTGAAGATTACCAATGTCATTGTTTATAAGTTCCATGATGATACGTTCCATAGCCTTGCAGACCAGGCTTGTCAGACTAATGGGGTGGTAGTTCCCGGGGTCCATGGTGCCTCCCCCTTTGTGGAGTGGGATGACCGTCACTGTGCGCCATTCAGTGGGCACAAAACCTGAGGTAAGGCTATGATTGAACATGGTACTTAGGTGGGGTGCCAGTTCATTCTGTAGTTTGTGTAGAATGCAGCCTGGGATGTTGCCAGGTCCCATGGATGCTGTGTTCTCAGCTTTGAAGAGTGTAGTTTTACCTGTGCAGTCATGATTACAGGAACTTTGCATTCTTCTGGTATAGTGATGGGCCCTTTAGGGGGTGAGAGGGGGGGTAAAGTTAGCACTGAACCTATCTGCCAGGATGTTGGCAATATCAGCTGGTTCTGTATATTTAGTGCCATTGTGATGTAACTCAGAGCAGATCTGAGTGTTGCCATTGAGATTCTTGACATAGCTATAGAATGCTTTGTGGTTGTCTTTAGAATCAGTGGCGATTTTGTTTTCGTAACTAGCTATGGAGGATTTTATGAGGCATCTCAGCTCCTTACTGAGGCTGATCAGGGATTCCCTCCAGTCATGGGATTTTACTCTTTTTTGCAACAGTTTTTTTCTTCTGTTGTAGAGTTTGTTTATGGCAGGGGACCACCAGATTGGCTTCCTTTTTTTGGAGGATAGCATCTTGATTCTGTTAGGGATTGGATGATGCATGCACTCGTGTAAGTGCTCATAAAGTGAATTTGTGTAGGATTCAGCAGTCGTACCGCTATTGTCCATCTGCATGGGTGTCGTGAAGTTTGCTACTTCTTTCTTAAGAAGCATGAATTTGGCTTTGGAGAAATTTTTTACGGTGGTTTCCCTAATGGTGGTTGGGGAGAGATGTGGATGTCTAGGGTGATTAGCTTGTGGTCGGATCTGACCAACGTGGAACTGACCTCTGGTGTGGAGCACCGGTTGCCCCTGTTGGTAATGACCAGGTCTAGGATATTTCTGCCCCTGGTGGGGGTGTGGATAAGTTGATTCAAGGCACTGGAATTTATGAATTCCAGAAAACGTTGAGCAAAAGAGTTGGTACATGAGTAGTTTTCCCAGTTAATGGTAGGGTAGTTGAAATCGCCCATTATTAGGGTGTTAGGTTATAACCTAATATTTTCCAGTGTATCAAGAAATGAGGAGTGGGAATCCTGGGGCATGGTGGGGGATCTGTAGCAAGCTACAATTTGGATTGCAGTCTTGCCCAGAGTTAGTTGCACTTGGATAATCTCGGATGCATTATGCTGAGCAACTAGCTTGGACGTGTGGATATCCCTAATGAATATGGGCACGCCTCCACCTTTAGTGTTTCGGTCCAGGTTAGGTGGCCGAAAGGTATGGTATGAATTATAGCCTGGTAATGCAGGGGTGCTCTCTGGAGCCTTGAAACAGGTCTCTGTCATTGCACAGATGTCAATGTTTTCCATTTTAAGGAATGCCTCGAGTGAGTACATTTTGAGGTTTAGACTTCTAGCATTGAGTAGCATTAACCTCAGATTTTGCTTGCTTGTACCTGTTATGGTGGTGAATTTGTCATTTAAACCTTGCCTAAAAAAGGCACTATAGGGGTAGCAAGAGCCTTAGCCAGTGTCTGGAATCCCAAGGGTGACAGGTGCAGGCCATCTCTGGCAAAGCATCGTGGTCTGTCAATCATGTCATCCCAGGCAGACAGATACTGGATCCCCTTAGAATGACACCAGAAGCTTAGCCAATTGTTGAAGTCAATCATTTTGTCCTTGTACTGTGGTATCATTCTGGGTGATGGCAGGATGCTACTCAGGGCTAGGGTCATACCTGCCTGGGCTACAAGATCGGACAGCTCCTCCATGTCTCTTTTCATGTAGTCCAGGGAGGTACATCTCAGATCATTCACACCAACATGGACAATGACAGAGTCATATTTGCACTTGCTGTGGAGTGACCTGAGTGCGTACATTATGTGGCGGATCCTGGCACCCAACAGGAGCTGACAGTAACTTTCTCCTTGTTTAGCCTGGTGAGTGGAACATCAGTGTGCCTGACTATAGAGTCACCTATGACTAGAGTGTTGGGTACGTTGTTATGTCTTATTGGCTGTGGTTGAGTGGCACACTGAGTTTGCGGGCTGTGTGTCTTTTGGGTTGTGTTAAAGGTGGTGGAGGTTGCATGTGTTTCTGCTTTGGAGGTCCCTTTTGCTTGGGAAGATTTTTATTGAGAGCCTCCGTGAATGTAGGTGTGTGTTTTGTGTTTCTATGTGTGTGTTTTGGTGGTCTAGGTTTTGAGGGACTATGTGATGAGTGTCTAGTCTAGTCTTGGGTGAAGAGAACTTTGCTTCCAGTTTGGCTATATAAGTGCATCTCTCACAGGTTGTAGTGTTGGGTGGTAGGGGAAGAGGGTTGTCTGTGTACACAGGCTGTGTACACACTCATTTAAGGGTTACGAAAAATGTTGACAGGATACCAAGCTGCATGCAATATTTCTTAACTACGATTAAGGCTTTACATTTTCAAGAAAAGTAACACATATTTCTGAATAGGTATTTTTTTGTTTAACTAATTAGCAGTTAAGCAGTAGAAATGTAATTTAGCACCTTTATGTCACTAATAAATGTGAGATATGAGTTCTAGTACTGCTCATGAGGCACTTGGGTTTGTACACTCTAAAAAGGGTTGAGGTAAATTGTCAAAAGGCCTTCTGTTGTACTTTTCATGGCCTTGCTAAAAGATTCTAAAAGCAGTTAAGTTCTTCTGACAGGGACCTTACTGGATAAACAAAAAATTAAAATCTTGAACGGCTGACAATTTGAAAATGCTCTTCTTTGAAATCGCTATTGTGAGATCGCAGTACAGCGAATATTGGAAAATTTCCCCTTTCCTCACTGTAGTGTGATCTTAGAGATGGTATATATAATTAGTGGGGGAAGTGTGGGGGCTGCATTCCCCCACAATACCTATTTCGAAGAACAGCATTTTTAACTTTTCAGCCATTCGAGATTTTAATTTTTTGTTTATCTAATAGGGACCCTTCTGACATACCACTTGTCCAAATGACATGTTCATTAGGTCATAGGTTCATAGAGAAGTATTAGGTTAGCTGCCCTTGTGGACTATTTTTAAGCTAAGCCAATTTCCTTTCAAAGGGGTGAGAATCAAAACATGTACCCTATGTCTTTGAGACAAACACATTGACCATTATACCAACCCCAACCCAAAAATGAAATAAGGTAGAATCCTTATAGATCCATCACTGAGTCCTATATCCCACCCCTTTGGAAAAACAATACATTCTCACTGCATAAGGGTAGAAACTTCACTGATTTGTTAAACTGTGGGACAATAGTAACACTGTCTTCCTTTGTCCAAAATCCTAGAAAAATTCTTAAACACCTCCTTGACCATCAGCTTCTTATGCCAACTCAACATGGCTTTTTTCCAAGACACAGTAGTACCATTGCCCTTGTTAACTTTGTCAGCACCACTACCAAACATGAAACAATGGTAGACTGGTTTCTGAATCTTTCTTGACTTATCAAAAGCCATTTTATATTGTCTCTTATCCCAAATTATTATAGCAGCAGTCTTTTCTGTCTCTGATCCCCATTCTTACAATGGTTCAATGGCTACCTACAGGACTAACAACACTGTGTCAAATGGGAAAGTACTAATTCAGCTTTCCTATCAGCCTCTATCTGGGTCCCCAAGCCTCTATTCTGGGTTCTCTTCTTTTTAATATTTTCATTAATAACCTCCATACTGCATCAAAACAAGCCTCCTTAATCCAGCATGCTGATGACTAGACCACCATATGTTCTGCCAAAACGCTGTCCCATCTTCAAAATGCAACCAGCAATCTTTTACCTCCACTAAATCCCAACATAAACCAGAGCTCCTATTAAATTAAATTAAATTTAAAAAAAAATCTGCCCCTATTCCTTCCCAAAACACACACCTGAAATGGGCTGCCTTCACTGTTACTTCCCTAAATATTACAAAGATAGAAATTCTCACACACGGAACTATTAAGGGGTCATTATAGACAGCTTGAGATTTGACTTGCCTATACATCAAGCCATTAAAAATAGTCACCAAATACTTGGGCCACTTTATAGAACCAAATACTCCCTCACAGCTCTAAAAAAGCCCTAGCAACTACTTCTTCTTACCATCCCTACTATATGGCTATCTTACTGTGACAAATCTACAAACCACATATTCATCTAAAGTAGCAAGGTTTGCAACAAATCTGTCTTACAGGCCACACCACTGTATTGCTCTAAAACAACTAAACTGGCTTGAATTGCCTCATTACCTCACCTACTCTCATTTAATTATGCCCCACAGTATAGTGGACAATCCACAAAAATGCTCAACCCTGACAGGAATAATTCAGCATTAATCACAGCCAAGACAATTACATTCACAAGAAAAACTTCTTAACATTCACAAGTCCAAAAATTCATACTCGGATTTAATCACTAAAATATGGAACTCAGTCCCATTCTCAATGTGCTCAACTAATAACCTGCTCACCTTGAAAGCTGATCTTAAGAAATATCTATTGGATTGCTGGCTTTGCTCTAACTAACCCCCCTGGTTATCCCCTTACAACTTAAATATCATTTCTGACTGACACCTGTTAACTAAACTGGCATACATTTTCTACTACAGTACCTGTAATTTACTGCAAATACATTCATAGGTTCACAGGATGATACTAGGCTACTGGCCTGGAGGCCCTTATAAGCCTAACCAAGAATTTCACCCATGTTCCCTCAAAGTCAGTACCTGTTTACCCTGTCCAGCAGGGACAAAGGTGGGATCCCAGGGTTATATTTTCTGTTTCCCATCCAGTCGTCCAGGTTCCTCTTAAAGAGGGCTAGAGAGGTACTCTGATTGACATGGAGAGGGAGTCTATTCCACAGATGGAGGAGTCTTTGGGGCACAAATCTATCCCAACAACAAGTTCTATTAATGTCACAGACCAGGTTAAGGCCTTGCGTGCAGGTTGCGTAAGTGGAGTTTGTCTTTTGGATATACAGCAACTCCATCAAGGCTGGGTCTGAAATGGCCTTGTATGCCAGACACAGGTCACCTCTGAGCAGTCTGTATGAGACTAAGTAGATGGACAGGGCTTTCAGCCTATCTGGACTTTCCTGGTCAAGACCCTTTGTGGTCTCTCCATCTGCTGCATGTGTTTGGCAAGGTACATGCTGAAGGGGGCATTGTACTCGATAATGGGTCTGATAAGGGAGGAGTAAAGGGATGTTATGACCTCTTTGTTCCTGGATGAAATACCCTTATTTATGAGGTGGGCCATGTAGAAAGCCTTCCTTACAACAGAGGTGACATGGTGGTCAAAAGTCAGGTTGCTATCAACCTGGGTGCCCAATCCCCTCACGACTGATTGCATGCTTAGTACATTGTTATTAATGTGATAATTAGTGGGGATAACATTTTCCCTAAACGGGATAATGATGCATTTCTTGACATTCAGTTTGAGGCCATGCTTCTTGCGCCAGTCATTAGATTGGCTAAGGGCCTCTTGGAGGATGTTCACATCACTAGGGGAATTTAAGACAGCACCCAGCTTGCAGTAATCTGCAAACTTGGTCAGCCACAGACCACTGGTTTTGGCTTGCACCTCAGAAAAATATATCCCAAACAGTAGAGGCCCCTAGACCGATCCTTGGGGTACACTGCTCGTTATGGGTCTACTACTAGAGGTGGCTTCCCCTACTTTGACTGAGTGGGTTCTATCTGTCAGCCAGTTAGTTACCCATCTGGTAACATATGGGTCGATGCCTAGCTGGGAGAGTTTATCTATTATGCCTGAGTGGGGAATAATGTCAAAGGCTTTGGCTAGGTCAAGGTAGGTGATGTGCACCGTCTTCCCCTCATCCAGGGCTTTGGTGACTGTTTCAAAGCACATAGCCAAAGCCTTTGATACTATTCCTCACTCAGGCATAATAGATAAACTCTCCAATACCTCTGTACAAGACTACAGTAAATTGTCAGTTAACTGGCATCCATGGGGATTGGTAGATGCCGGATAAGTGTAGTTTCTAGTTGCTTGAGAGTTAGTATTAAAAATAGGCCTGACTAATACTGTACCCTATACTATTTGTTTGGTCTGACGTTCTCAGGTTGGGGAGACAGGGAATTTATTCCTATCTTCCTTTGTAAAACACTAAAGCTCTAAAAATGTAAGGTATGTTTCTGCAGGCGGAAAACAGAGAGTGCAACACATGAAAATTGTACTACATTACTTTGATATTGTTTTGCCTGTTGCTTAAGTTCTAGTTACTGAGATTTTACTTTTCTTTCCATTCTAACAACTTCTGTTCCTCACCATCCTCTATCATAACACTCTTGCTTAACCTAAAACCTTTTCCTTCCCCCTTTTACTCACCTTCCACTTCTTCTCACCCTTAACTTCTTATCTCTGTTTGACACTCGGCACTAACAGGAAATAACACAAATATAACACTACCATTTTTTGGTACAAGTACTACATGTAATTACTACAAAATGTTCCACTTTCTGTCTACTGTACTCTACTCTACTCTGCTAAGCCATACTACTACACTATGCACTCACAAACCTCCCCAACTGCGTGTAATACAACCTGTGAAGCTCAACTTTCATTTCTTAATCTCTCTCTTCACCTGAACACTTCTTGGCAGTTCTATCACTGTAATTCTTGCATGAATATTTTTATGTTTATTATTTCTAAATATTTGATGTCTTAATTCTGTTCAGTTTTTGTACATTTACAACCATTGTAACTGTGCATTTAATGCCATTTATTATGGAATTATGGAATTATATTATATTTATAATGTATGGCACGTTTCTCTCAATGCATCTACTGAAAAGGATTTCTCTGCTCATTCAGACTTTCCTGGTTAACAAATGCTAATAAATAATAAAAACAATTTGCCTTGCAATAGTAAAGTATATTAATTTTGTTTAAACTTGTAAGACAAATTGTAACTGTATTAGTTCAGGTTGAGTTAGCTTAAAATGCCATACAGAGCTTGAGCAAAACTGTATAAACTTCACTCTCATTAACTTGAAATGCCAAGCAATATTTGATTTGCCATAAGACATTCTGCATTCAAAAGTCAGCAGCTAACCCAGTGACAAGGGAAGGCTTGCTAATACTTTTGTACAGATGTTTCTATGTTTCATTAATCTCTCTGTCTTTGGCTGGCTTCATACATCTGCTGTGAGGCTTTTGCCTTTTTCTTAAAGCATCCTGGTAATTCCAGAGTTCAACTGCAAATACTTTGAAGGGCAGATGGAATGTATTTAATTTAGCCAAGGAGTGAGCAGACCTAGAGAAGAACGAATATGGAAATACTTAGAGAGAAAATCTTATTTTTAATAGTTGATAACTTAACTATCAAGTGCAAACAGCTGCCCACATTTGAATGGTGTTTTTGGCTTTCATATTTCACCTCTACAGGCCTTCCGTTTGCAAACTTGATGACTTTAATCTTAGTTTACTGCTGATTTTTAAGAGTAAAAAAAAGTATATCATTCCAATTGAAATGTCGATTACTGACAAAAAAAAAAAAAAAACAGCTAAAAATCCAGTAGAAAAATGAATCTCAAACATCACTCTTCTCCTTTAATCTTCTTTTTTTGGAGGGGACAAGCCCCCCCTGCACCCCTTAGTGTGGAGGTCAATCCCCCACACCTTCCAAACTTATGTATACCAACTCCAAGATCAGTATATCAGAGAAAAAGGAATATTCTAGGAAATGGCCATCTCAGACTACAGATATATATATTACCAGCCAACACAATTTAACTCCAGAAACTTGTAAATAATAAACCGGCTCAGCTCCTCAGACACTGCAAACTTTAATAGAGCAAACAAGCAAAAAAACACGTAATAATACTATACATATGAACAGATAACTTAGCGCTTTCACCAACATACATAGTCAGGCATCATCAGAGTAAAAAAAACCTTTCAACTTTGTTGCATTTAAAGCTATTAATTGCAAACACACCCCTCTAATCCGCCCCTACCAAAAAACAAGTTTGTGAATTAAAGTCACAGTAAAACATTACTCCTATGCTTATTGAAAAGCAGAGTTACTTGTAACTAGAAAAAATGTTGTTCAACTTAAAACGCAAACATTTTAAAAAATCTATATATAAACATATTTATATAAAAGTAATAAATACAAATAATAAATAAAAATAGTAATAATAATTAACATTCTTTAAACAAATGTAGATTTATACTTTAAAATACTAGCGACTGAGATGTGATCGTTAATGCCTGGAGGTCTAGATGCATCCAGCCTCAACTGCCTGATGCACTCCCTCATCTCAAGTAAAACTTTTAAATCACCTCCCTTGTCATTAAATGGAATTATGTCTATTACAAAAAACAGAAATCTCCTAAAATTAGGGCAACTCAGACTGTGCATATACAAAGCATTATTAGTTCTTTTGTTCCTAATGTCTCTTATGTGTTCCAGGATTCTGAGCCTTAACTTTCTTGTTGTTTTCCCAACATAGAAAGTAGAACAGCTCAAACATGTAGCAATGTACACTACCATCTTAGTATTACAATTACAGAATCCAGGACACCTAATAGTTTTGTAGAAGCCTTGAACCGCCACATAGGGGCCATTGTTGATAAACTTACATATACTACAAACTCCACATTTACTCATTCTGGAGCTCTTGTATGTCTCAACATTTGGTTCAGCTTCCATCAGTTCTTTAAGGTTCCTACGCCTACTGTATGTAAAAGTTGGGGTGTTACCTATAATACTTATAGTACCACTATCAAAAGAACTTTGCCAAGTGTCCGTAATAATTCTAATAATTTGTCCTGCCTGCCCATTATATGGCAAAATTGTAACCCGTTTTTTGTGTTGTGCATGGGACTCTGAAGCCAACTCATTCCCCTCCTGAATTTCCTTCATTAAACCCCCATGCAAAATAGGTTTAAAGGATGTAGTTCTCTTAGTTTCTATTTCTTTCCTAACTCTGGACAGAATTTCTTGTGGATAACCCCTTTCTGTAAACATAACAATTAAGCTGGTCAACTCAGTGTTTAGCCGTTCATCCTCACTAATCAGCCTAGATAATCTAACTATTTGGCCTTTGACCAAATTCTTCTTGATATAGTGGGGATGACAACTCTGAAAATGCAAGAAACTATTAGAATATATAGTATTATTGCATGTTTTTTTTTGCTCGTTTGCTCTATTAAAGTTTGCAGTGTCTGAGGAGCTGAGCCAGTTTATTTTATATATATATATATATATATATATATATATATATATATATGTATAGCCTGTAACATTCTGCATCACACGTATACAGTATCTTACAGATCATGTTCAGTTAAGGAACACCTATGTTTTGGATGATATCAACAATGTTAATTTACTTAAACGTTAATTTGAAATGCTGTCAGAGTGCTGAAAAAACAGAATGTTGAGGTATCTAACAATATCAACACATAGGTACTCTGACTGCAACTCATTTTAGAGTAAGGAATCTAATTATCTAACCCAAAGTGTTCTGGCATTGGAAGCCAGTCATTACATCACCACACATGTAAAATCCAAAAGAGCTCACACAATTTAATAACCCTAGGAAAAACATAACCAGTACCAATATAAAAAGCCATTCAGTCCTTCTATAAAAATCCTCAAGAAATTGGAGGTAAATCCTGAAAAGTAAAATTAATAAGAACAACAAGTACTAAAACAAAAACAGAAAAATACTGGGTTAAGTAATTTCATTCTTTTTCAATATAGGACTTCATCAGCAACCCAAGTAACCATTTAGTTAAGTTTATGTAATTATTTAATTAAACCACGTTGTCCTAGGTATCCAATCACATAAAAATCAATTCAACAAAGTAATTGTCCTAAAAGTAAAAAACAGTATACAAAAACGTTATAAAATGTGTACTTGAATGTAAAATAATGTGTACAAATTGAACATCCATTATGTTTTTTTGAAAAACTTGTATCATTCTTGTCATTCAAATAATTAATAGTTATAAATTTAAGCAACCAGAAGCCTCTTCTTGTTAACAGATGTGTTCAACAGACTATAATTTTATCACTCTAATTTTCAGAGACAGTAAAACTGATAACTGTTCATTAAGTCTAGAGAGGTATGAAGCATTTAGCTTCAATTGCCGTACTAATTCTCTACACTTGAGAAAAGCTTCCCATTGACCACCCCATTTGTTATGTGGCACCACTTCTAAAATACCAAATCTAAACATTTTAAAGTTAGTACAACTTAATGTGTGATTAAAAGGAGAATTATTCATATTCCTTCTTAGAATATCATGAGTTTGTAAATTCTTTTCTGAAAATATCTTTCAGTTTTACCTATATAGAAACACATATACCTGAAACAAGCTGCAGTATATACTACCCAGTTAGAAGCACAGTTCCCCTTAGCTAGAAAGACTTTGCTGTGGTAAAAAATTTCCAAACCATCCACTCATCTTATAGACTAGAGGAACACTGACTACATGCTCCACAGCTTTGTATATCTAGTATTAACATTTTCTAATGATAACAATCCTCTTTTTCAAGTAACACTTTTAAGTTTTTTTCCAATCTTATAAATAAATTGTGCCCTCTCACCCACTAATTTAAACAAGTCAAAATATATTTTTAAAATGTTCTAATTGATCTTCACTATGTCCCTAATCTGTTTGGTATTACTATTATATTTAATAAATAAAGAGTTATTAAAACTGATCAATCTGTTTTTTTTTTTTCATTTTCTACCAACATCTTGTGTTTTACACCACACTCTAATCCTAATAGGGGCTACAGTTTTGTACCCCATAATTTGACTACCTCATCTCCTATCCTTTGGAGCAAGTCATAGGGGTAATCTCTTTCTAAAAACATTAACATCATTTTTTTAATTCATTTCTATATAGTTCAAAATTAGAGCACATTCTAGCTGTCCTCACTAGTTGCCCTTTAAACATGCTCAATTTACAGTGGTAGGGGTGGCAAATTCTACAATGTAAATATGTGTTGGAGAAAGTTGGTTTCCTGTAAATAATCAGTTCAAAGCATTTAAGCATTTCAGATGGGTATTCTTAGTGATGGTTACATCCAAACAATTAACACTGCTACTGTTGTACTGATAGGTAAACATCAAAAAGTCTTTTGTACTATTAATATAATTTATAAATTCACTATGTTGTGCCTCAGAAGTAATCCAAAAGATAAAAATATCATCTAAGTATCTTAAATAAGTTCTCCAACAACCAATGTATATCAAGTTCAAAATAAACAACTTCTCCCAACTATACATTACCAAATTTGCATAAATAGGGGCACATGATACTTCCATTGTCACCCCTTGTGTCTGTCTGAAGTACTCCCCTTCAAAGTAGATAAAGTTGTTGTAGAGGATTATCTCTATTAATTCCAAAAGGAACGTAATTAAACTATTAGCAGACTCTTACGTTCTACTAGTACTGACTGAAAGAAATCTTACCCTATTTTGTGAGGTATTCTGATAAATAGATCCATTACATCTACTGTTAGGAAACTGTTTTCCTCACTGTAAAAACTGATTTTACTGAGAAAATCCCATGTATTTTTCAGGATGTGTGGGGTTAGATGTAAGAATGTTCTTAAGGGTCTGGTCCACAAACACAGCTAAATGGGAGGTTTTTGAACCCTGTGACACTACAATTAATCTATTTGATCCTTGTGGACCTTTAGAATTCCAAAAAGGGCTGGTATTAAAAGACTGCTCAAATAAAGAAACATGTATGTGTCCAAGGAAATAACCCCCTGCATGAAAGAGTCCTCTAAAAATAAATCCGTCTTTCTATAAGCAATAAAAATTTAATTTTTAGATATTGTAATTGAAATGGCAGCACCTGAAATGTCGATTGCTGACACACCAGAAAAAAAAAAGACCAAAAATCCAGGAGAAGAGTAAATCTCGAACATTGCTCTTCTCCTTTAATCTTCTTTTTTTTGCAGGGGGCAAGCCCCCTGTACCCCCCAGTGTGGGTGTTCAAGCCATTCACACCCTCCAAACTTATGTATACAAGCTCAGAGATCACTATATATTAGAGTAAAAGGAATATTCTGGGAAATGGCCATCTCAGACTTTACATATACAGGTCCACTTTTTCAGCCTTTTAGTCTCATTGTTTTAGGATCCATTCTTGCGGGTCCTGACATTTACTGACATGGGCATTTTCTGCATACATGACAGCATGCTTCCAGGTCATATGTCCTCACACCAAGTGACTTGGTGACATGAAAGCGAGGACACTGTCATTTCTTTACTACTACTAAAAGTCCCCCTCCCAAAGTGCACCTAAAAGAAAATGTTAACAGTCATTTGATAATTAACTGAAAATATCTAAATATGTGATTTTAAAGTTTCTCAAATTCATTTGGAGCATTCTGTATCATGCAGCTGTCTACAGTATCTTAAAGATCATGTTCAGTTAAGGAACTGCCACTGACACCTATGTTTTGGATGATATCAACAGTAGTAATTTACTTATAAGTTAACCTGAAATGCTGTTAGAGGTCTGAAAAGACAGAATGCTGAGGTATCTAACAATATCTACACATACGTGCTGTGACTGCAACTCATTTTTAGATCAAGGCATCTGATTATCTAACCCAATCTGTTCTGGAACTCCAAGTCTTTTATTTAAATCACCACACTGCAATTACAAACAAAATCCACCACTAAGAGCCATCATGTCGTCATGACATCACATGCACACACAAAATCCACTGAGATCAGTTATCTCACCGCATTGCATATGCACAAAAAATCCACCACTGAGAGCTCTTATGTCACCACACTGTGCATGCACACAAAATCCATCTGAGAGCTACTGTGTCACCACCACATTGCTTGTGCACACAATATCCACCCCTACAAGCCATTATGTCATTACACTGCACATGTATCCATCTTTGAGAACCAGGAAAATCAGCCATAATTTCATGGCTATATAATATTTATTTATTTTGTCTTAATTACAAATACTGAGACAGTCACTGCACAACATGACATATCATGGGGAAGGTGCAGTTCTGCAAAAGGTATGAAACGGAAGCTTTACACTGGCTTCAACTCCAGCCATGTGTGAAGTGATCCTTAAGATGTAGACAATTTCTGATAACTTTATTGAATGCAAAACTATATTTGTATTTGTTTAGCAGGGTAGAATACCAATCTACATGGACCTTTTTGAGGCTCAGCTTCAGAACACTGCTTGTTTAAGCAGCTTACTCAGAGTCATACAGTAGGCAAACAGACAACAAGGGAATCAAACTCTGGACAAATGAAGTTCATTTATTAGCTCATGTCTTAATCCAACATGCTGTCAGACAACTTAAATATGATGATGATTTAAAAGTTTTGATACAGTAACCCCATTTCTGAACAGCAAAAAAGGTGAAATATAAAATGTGAGTTAATTTTAGAAAATGAAGTTTGGCGAACGTTTTAAGCAAGTATGGTCCTGCATGGGTACAGACTTGTAAATCATGCACAATGATTGAGATGAGTAATGGAAAGCATGATATATATACATGGGTCTTCTTGGGTAGAAGAAACAGGGAAAGCTCTTAATTAACTAATTAGTCAGCAATCCTAATTAAAGGTACTCATTAAGTCCTGGTGAAAAAAGACCCCCCAATTTAATAATCCATTTCTTTTCTTTACTGTTCAGAATCTGATGCCATCCTGCTTTATTTGACCTGTTACCAATAATTTTCTCTATCACAGTAAAACTGAAAAATGCATTATTGTGTACCAGAGAGTGCTTATATATGGCATTGGTAAGTTTCTTTTGCCTGATATCACTGTAATGTTCAGAAATTCTGAACTTGAGTGATCTACACGTTTGTCCCACATAAAACGCAGAACAGGTACAGGTAGCCAAATAAATCATCCAATCAGTCTGGCAATTAACTATTGATAGGGGTATTATGGAAATCATCCAAATGTGTGAAGATATTAAGAAATTTTGAAGGACAACAATTCTATAACACTGGTCTCAAGAAACTTATCCAGGATCTTTTAAACTTGGAACAGCAACTGAGAGAGAAAAATGAGGACGATTCAGAGTGACCGAGCTGACTATGATAGTGGGCATCCATTCTCTAGTAACAAACATGTCAGGTTTGAACAAACCAACAGAAAGGCTGCTAAAAGGAAATGACCAAGGTCTCGAAACCTTCCTCGTCAAGTTATGAAACCTCAGGTGAGGAGTCCTCGTCAGGTTTGGAGCCTGATACACAGCACGCCCCAGATTCCCCTGCATCTAATAGAAGTAACACACAGGTCCCTTTAGGGGTAGACAAAGGAAGGCAGGGAGGAAACACTCCGAAGGTAAACAGTATGGAGGGACTGTTAAAACTGATGACCCAGAAATAGATAATAATAGCAATGTGTTGAATATTTCTTCTACCTCTCTGTCACCTACCCAAGTCAAAGTTTTGAATAAAGGTCTTAATTTTATACCTAGCTTTGATGTCTCCGAAGATACTTTTGCACAAGATATTACCTCATTCTGTAGATTACTTAATTTAAGGTTATTTTTTCAGACAGCATCTAATCCTGAATCTCAGGATGGTTTCAGATACCATAAATCAAACTTTACACCACCAATGCATCATAATGTCCATATGTTTCAGAATTGTATTCTCAAATATCTGCATTTTCTTTCCAGGGAGTTCCGAGCAAAATCTAATAACCTCTCAAAGATTGAAATGGAATCTACATGGAAATTGGAGAACAATCATGATTTGGCTATATTACCTGCAGATAAGGGTGAAGAGGTAGTTGTCCAGGATTGGACCCAATATAATATGGAAGCCGAAAGACAGCTTACTGATATCCGTTACTACACACACATGACATTGGACCCTACTCTTGGTTTCAAAAAACAAATTGATCAGTTTTTGATGTCCACTAAAAATGAGAGAATTATCGCAGACACCACTCTATATCATCTTACGTTGTCAGATATTTTGAATCAGTACATCTACTTCCTCCCCAAATGTGGTGGTGGCGCTGCGGTAGCGTTGTCGCCTCACAGTAAGACGTTGTCCTGTTTGATTCTCAGCTAGAGTGTCTTCTGTGTGGAGACATGCATGAAGCTTGTTGAAAGGTTTGTGCATCAGCCAGCAACTCAGCACGTGAAAAATCTACTGCCAATCATAGCGGGACGGAGTTCTACCTTTGTTGACCAGGTTGTGGTTCAGGCCAGCAAACTCAATCGTAAAATCTACTGCCAATCATTAGCCGACTGGGGTTTTGTGTGGCTGACCCTAACCCCTAAAAAAAGCCGAAAGACACAACAACATCTACTTCCTCACCAAAATCCATAAGAATCTTCAGAATCCACTCGGTAGACCCATAGTCTCAGGTAGGGGTTCAATTACAGAACTACTTTCCCAATTTCTCATGTAATATCTTAAACCATTATTGAAATGGGTCCGGGCTCGTATTCAAGATACTACGGAGTTCCTTCAGGTAATTTCTGATATGCAGCTTGAGCCAGGGTGGTTCCTCTGTATCCTAGATGTCTGCATTATATACTAACATTCCCCACTGGGCGGGCCTGGAAGCATTAGAATATTGGCTATACAAGTCGGAATTGTACCAACCCAGTTTTAACATCTTAATTTGCCTTGCTGAACATGTTCTAACCAAGAACATATTTTATTATCAGAATAAATGCTTTTTGCAAATTCAAGGCATGGCTTTGGGAGCTTCTTTTGCTCCCATATATGCTGATCTTTTCATGGCCCACCTTGAGGAACAACTCATCTATGACAACACACATAATCTATATTTAGATGAAATTGACATCTGGAGAAGATACTTAGATGACTGCTGGTTAGTATGGAGATCTGATTCTGAATATCTTATGGAGTTTGTAGGATACCTGAATGATAACAAATTAGGTATACAATTTACAGTCAATTGCAACATTAACAGTATTACCTTTTTGGATGTCCTAGTAACTAGGAATAGTGACCATACATTGGCATCCGAGGTGTACTGCAAATACCCCCAATACAACTCCCTTCTCCATGCTTTCAGCATTCATCCCCCACATATATGTAGAAATATTCCCAAATCACAATTCTTGCATATGAAGCGAATATGCACAAATTATGCTACTTATGAGGTGTATAAGGAGGATCTAACCACCAGATTCAGGGGAACATATATGAGGCTAGGAATTGGGTGTCTACCCGTGATAGGAAAGACCTTTTGAGATATAAGGACAGGACACTGGATAAGGAACCTATCATCCGTTTGGTCACCACTTATGGAAGGAACACTGATGTTTTACTAGACAGTGTTCATGGACACTGGAACATCCTTCTAGCTGATGCTAAACTTTCTGATTTCTTGGATGACAGGTGTCATTTTTCTTTCAGAAGAGGTAGGAATCTGGGATAATTTCTGAGTCACTATAAACATGGTTGGAGGAGCAAGGGTGATTCTGTCCAAACTACTCTTATGGGGGATCAGCTTACAGGTTGTTTTCCTTGTGGTCACTGTACCCACTGCAGAAAGATTATGATAGCAAGCCAGTTTAGTAGCAAAAATACTGGTCAGGTATTTTATATTTCATTCTTTGCAAATTGCTAGACTGATTGGGTGATTTATCTGGCTACCTGTACCTGTTCTGCGTTTTATGTGGGACAAATGTCTAGACCACTCAATTTCAGAAGTTCTGAACATTATAGTGATATCAGGCAAAAGAAACTTACCAATGCCCTATATAAGCACTCTCTGGTACACAATAATGCATTTTTCAGTTTTACTGTGATAGAGAAAATGGTTAAATAAAGCAGGATGGCATCAGATTCTGAACAGTAAAGAAAAGAAATGGATTATTAAATTGGGGTGTCTTTTTTCACCAGGACTTAATGAGTACCTTTAATTAGGATTGCTGACTAATTAATTAATTAAGAGCCTCACCTAGTGGTTGTATTTAAAAGGAGACAAAGGTCTCATTCCTTTATTGCACTGATGAAGGCTATGTAACTTTTTACAGCCGAAACCGGTCTGTTTTGTCTTCTTTTTTATTTTATATTATGCTTTTCAGCTAGTTTTGAATAAATACTGAATGCTACAGTCTGCTGGCTTCCCTGTTTCTTCTACAGTTATTGGGTTTTTGGAGTTGCAGTACTTGCAGGGGCTGTCTTATATTATATCTTCTTGAGTAGACCAAAATTCCATGAAATCGAATTTTACTTAACTGAGACTACAATACCGAAAACTTAGTTTAACAAACATTCACATCACCAGAATTTTAATCCAGGAAAGAGGCAGGTGGCTAACAAAAAACACACCGAAGCATGCCCCCCACTTTCCCCCTAACTAAATATACCAACTCCAAGATCACACTATAGTGGGGGAAAAGGCAAATTTCCGCATGTTGACCAACTGCCTCCTTTCCTGGATTAAAATTCCGGTGATGTGAAAGTTTGTTAAATTAAGGTTTCAGTATCATCGTCTCAGTTAAGTAAAATTCAGAATGGGATTTTGGTCTACTCAAGTAGACCCATATATATATATATATATATATATATATATATATATATATCTATATATATATATATATATATATATATATATATATATATATATACATATATATATATATATATATATAATGTACAAACATATAACATATATACGTATAAATACTTCAAGTATGGGCATTAATGCCATTCTAACCTGGCAGTATACCAAAAAAAGTCATCCTCATAATGTGTCCAAGTATAACAGCCCTTTTCCATAGGATCATAAAGGATTACAAAGTTAGCAATCCTAGCAGGCCTTTTAAGCCTAGCTATGCTTCCCAAATATATAAGCCAGGATTTGGTCATATAATTTTTTTAGGGGGGGGGGGTTATATAACTTTGGCATGAGTGGTTAAGCCTTTACAAGGTACCTCTCATTAACAAAGGCATAAGTGCCAGACTAGGGGTAAGTTTACCATTTCCCAGCCACTGATCCAAGTTGCACTTGAATAGGTGCATGGAAGAACTCTGCTTCATGTCCACGGAAAACCTGTTCCACAGAAGGAACAGTCTCTGACACATGCACACATCCCTCCAGCTGGATTATTTATGTTGCAGATGAGGTTTAGGTCCCTGGATTGGGTGTTTCTGATGCTATTTGTTTTGCGGATGTGCAATATGTCCACTAAGGTTGGATCAGTGAATGCTTTGTAGGTCAAACACAGATCACGTCTCAGCAACCTGTAGGAGACCAAGTATAAGGATAAGGCTTTGAGGTGATCTGCATAGGACAAGTTGCCTACACCATGTAATCTTACTGTGGTGAACTTCTGTGGATGCTCCAATTGTTCCATGTGCCTGGTCACATACATTTTGAAGGGAGCATTGTATTCTATGATTGGCCTAATGATGGCCAAATGCAACAGAGCAATGGCATTGCTGGACCTAGATGCCATACCTTTGCTTATACGTTGTGCAACATAAAAATACTTCTTTACTGCAGTAAATGCATGATAATCAAAGACCAAGTCACTGTCTATATGCATTTCCAAATCCCTGACCACTGGGCTACTCTCAGTAGTATATCATCAATGCTGTAATTTGTAGAGTAGTCATCTTTCCAAAAGAAACTTTTATGCATTTTTTGGTACTGAGTTTAAGACTGTGACTCTGGCACCAATTATTAGTTAGTGCACGCCTTTTTTGAGGGTATTTGTGTTCTGTGGAGATTGAATGACTGCACCTAGTTTGCAACCTTCTGCAAACCTGGTCAGCCAGAGGCCTTTGACACTAGCCTTGACGTGAGAGAAGTAGATGCTAAAAATAAGCAGACCCAGCACCAAGTCCTAAGGGACTCTGCTAGTGACCTTGTGAAGGTAGAATTCCCTATCCTGACTTCCTGGGTCCTACCTGTCAGGTAGATGGCTATTCAGTGGATGATGTAAGAGTTTATTACCTAATTTACTGAGCTTGTCTGTAATGTCTGAGTGGGGTATTGTGTCAAATACCTTGGCAAGGTCAAGGCAGGCAGTATGTACCATCTTGTCCTGATCCATTGCTTTGGTTATCTCTTGAAGATGTCCACTGGGTTGAGTAGGTGTGATCTGCCCATGGTGAAACCAAACAGAGTTGGATCCAGTCTCTGAAGGGTTTTACTTCATAGTTTATCAAATCCAAGATTATTCTTTCCATGGGTTTATATATGAGACTAGACAGGCTTATAGGTTGATAGTTTCCCAGCTTTGTAGATGGCCTGCCCACAGAGAGACAACAGTTGCAGTCCTCCATTCATTTGGCACAAAGCACGGCACTGGAGGCTACAGTTAAATAGATCATATTTCTTGATACTAAGGATTTATCCTGGGATATTATCAAGTCCCACTGCTGTAGTGTTGTTGGCCTTGGAGAGTGCTTTAAGGACCTGCTCCCTAGTGATATTTGGTGGCGTAATGGTTGGAAGTACTTTTTGAGTGGTATCTGGGGGTGAGAGTAGTGTAAAACTGGAGCTGAGTTTTTCAGCCAGTAGATTTGCTATATTCTCCGGTTCAGTCTAAGTGGATCCGTTTACAATTTGTTGGCACATTGTTGTGTATTGACTTTGAGGTCACTGACATACCTGAAGAATGTCTTGTGATTGTCCTTAGCCTGGGAGGCTACTTTTACTTCAGACATAGCCTTGGCAGACTTAATTAGTGCCCTTATGTACTTATTTAGTTTGGTGAGAACATTCTTACCTTGCCGGGCATTGTACTTACTATTTTTGGTTATGCTTTTCTTCCTTCTGTTGTACAACCGAGTAACACTGGGACTCCACTGTGGTGGCTTGTTTTTTTTTTAGTTTGTCCTGTGCTTACTTGTGGTAGGTACTGCTGTCTCTATGTAGCAGTATACATGACTGTAAAGTTTTTTTGTGATTGACTCATCACAGGCAGGTGTGGTCCCTGGGTTTGGGGGTGGGACTTTAAACTTTGCTAGAGTGTCATTTAAAAGTATAAAGCTTGTCTTGGAATGACTAAATCCCCCAGGATTACCTGGTTCCACAGGCTTAATTTTAATTTTGAAGAAGATAGTTTTTCATACCTCTATACACCACACCCACTGCTAGTCTATTCCAATCAACAACATACATCTAGACACACACCCCTTTTTTTTCCCGCCAAAACTAGCCCTCTTACAAACCCCTATCATCTCCTATCCTGGCCTTAACACTCCTCTTCCACACCCATACCACACCACACCCCCCACATATAGTACTACTCTCCTCTACTTAATACTACATAAGAAATTCACCTGTTGCTCTATAATTAGTGTCCTCTATATACCATCCAACTCTACTCACAACTATTTATTCTGTCTATTTCCTCCAATTATGCTTGTAAAACTCTGTCTCATCTCCCTTTCTCTTCTCTTTCTCCTCTTTTCACTCCATTACACCCATCTCTCCCAACCCACTTTTTCCCTACACTTCCAACACTTCCACATAACTAAATATCAGAACTTACCTCTCCCTCAATCATACTCTATTATTTCCCTTATCTTTATCCCTCCAACTATCTCCTTTTATTCCAATACAAACTCTTCTCCTACCATATACTCCCCATCTTTATAGCTACTAGCAAATCCCTCCAATCTACAACAGAAGCCAATATCTTTACCTTACTATCTGCCCACATACACTGTTCGGTTCTACATCATATTAGTACTCTCTTGTCTGGTGATATCCACCCAAACCCAGGCCCCTCCTCTACAACAACTACAAATAAAACCTTACTTTTTACTGCATTCAATTCCCAAAGTATAGTAAATAAAGTCCCAAACCTCCATGCTTGGCTCATACACAATAAACCTGACATCCTGTCTATATCTGAAACCTGGTTAAAACCACATATAAAAGACTCTGAAATTATTCCCCCAAACTACTCCATCATCAGGAAAGACAGACCTCTCAAAAAAGGTGGTGGGGTGGCCCTCATATATTCATCCTCCCTAGCAGTCACTCCCTACAATAAACCTACTCCACACTTTAACAATGCTGAACTTCTCCTTACTCTACTACAAATCAATAACCGCAAACACATTTGTCTAGCATCCCTTTATATACCCCCAGGGGACAACATCTCCACACTTGAACTTATCCTCTCTTGGATTTCTAGTAACATTACCAATGAGACCATAATCATGGGAGATGTAAACATCAACTGGGCCTGCATTCAATCTCCAACAAACTCCTCAAATATTAACCTATACAATTTCTCTCAACTAATCAATTCTGTTACTCGCCCTGCAAAAAACCTCTCCACTGGAAGTACACTGGATTGGATCCTTGTCTCCCACCCTCACTATTTCTCCAACAGTGGCACCCTTCCAGACTCCCTTAGTGATCACTCACCCATCTTCACCAACTGACTTCCCACTGTCCTTCAACAAACCCACAACTATATAACTATCCGTGACCGAAAACATTTCAACCCAACTACCTTTGTAAACTCCTTAAAAGCAATTAACTGGAACTGTCTAAAAACCCTTCCACTTGACATAGCAGTGTCACACTTTAATACAACTTTCTTAACATTACTTGACTCTCAAGCTCCCCTAAGGACAAAGAGAATAAAGACTAAATCAGCCCCTTGGCTCTCTACACACACTCTTGCTACCATGAGACATAGGGATAAAGTCTGGGCACGCTACCACAAACTCAGAACAAGTCTGCTCCTTAATGAATATAAAATGCTTCGAAATAAAGCAAAGAAACTCACTACCTCCGATCGAAGAAACTATTTTTCTTCACTCCAAAACCAAAACAAAAATAACCCTCAGAAATTCTGGAAAGGGATCTCCACTCTCCTTCATCCTAGTACACCAGATACTCCCACCCCTGACTTAAATGCCTCTGAACTAGATCTGGCCACCCAATTTAACTCATTGTTATTGATTCAATTGCAAAACTCACCTCTTCATTCTCCAGCCCCACTATGCCCTCTAACACCCCTACCCCCTCCACCTCAAACCCTATCCTTCGTCACTTCTACTTCCTGTTCCCCATCTTCTAACTCCTCTACCACTTCCACTACCAAACGTGTTCTCCAAACACCTCTACCCTCCAACTCTCCCTTCCCCAACTCCACTTTCCTTTCATTCAGTCCCATGTCTATATCCTCTATAAAGAAACTGCTTCTAAAATTGAAACCATGTACCAACGCCCCTGACAATATACCTTCCTACTTTCTTAGTGTAGCTGCTGAAACACTTGCATATCCCATCAGCATCCTAATTAATCGCTCCCTAAAGGAATGCACAGTTCCCCAAATATGGAAACAAGCATATATTATTCCTCTCCACAAAGGGGGCAACAATAACAACATCAACAACTTTCGTCCCATAGCCATCCTGTCCCCCATTTCGAAAATCCTAGAAAAATGTGTCCATCTTCAGCTCCTCCCTCATCTCCTAGAAAATCACCTTATAACTCCTACACAGCACGGCTTTAGACCTAACCACAGCACAATGACAGCCCTCCTCTCCTTCCTTGAAACAGTAAACAGAGCTCGTGATTCTGGCCTAATTGTCTCTACCTTATTACTAGACCTCTCCAAAGCCTTCGATACCATCTCACATAGCCTGCTCATAACTAAACTCTCAGAACTTAACCTCTCTTCCTCTTCCCTGCAATGGTTCTCTAGTTACCTATCCAACCGGAAGCAAGCAGTAAGATGGAAAAAAACTACCTCCTCATTCCTTAGTACCCCCACAGGTGTTCCACAAG
This sequence comes from Protopterus annectens, assembly GCF_019279795.1. NCBI lineage: Eukaryota > Metazoa > Chordata > Ceratodontiformes > Protopteridae > Protopterus > Protopterus annectens. The sequence continues at coordinate 1,225,794,892 of NC_056726.1, read as the reverse complement.
GCTCCATTCTAGGTCCTGTTCTCTTCAACATATTTATAAATGACTTCCATAAATCAATCCCATTCTCTAACATCATCCAATATGCTGATGATTCAACTATCATCTGCTCAGCCACCTCTATCTCTACACTTCAAAACTAACTCAAGATGCCTTTTCTACAACAGAGCAATGGATGTTACATAACCACCTAGCTCTTAACGCCTCCAAGACCAAGCTAATGATTTTTACTCCTTCTAAAGCTACTCATCTCAATCTGAACACATTTTCTATCACTAGCCAAAATAACTCTCCCCTAGAATTGGTGACAGAGACCAAGCTACTTGGGGTACAAATAGACAACCAACTTAAATTTACCTCTCATCTACAAAAAAACATCAAAAAAACCCACCAAAAACTTGGTATGCTTTATAGACAAAAAGCATACCTTACCTCTACTACTAAAATAACACTCGCTTCATCCTTCCTTATCCCCTCCCTTCTCTATGGTGCCCCACTCCTAACTAATCTTCAATCCTCCCTCAAAAAACAACTTTCCTCTTGTTACAACAAAATTGCAAAATTTGCCACCAGCCACAAGTCTTCCTCCCACCACTGTCTCTCCCTCCAGATACTAAAATGGCTAGAACTTCCCAATCAACTCACTTACACTCAGTTAACTCTAGCCCACAAACTTATTCTCAACCCCTCCCTCTGTCCTTCCCTTTCTTCCACATTTGACATGCATCTTCCCAATAGAGTATTGAGATCATACAATCAAAACCTACTCAAAGTCCATAAACCTACACATCCCCCAGGCAAAAACCTTCTATCCTTCAACCTAGCTCGCCTCTGGAACTCCCTTCCTCCACTCATCCGCACCACCTCTAATCACTCTGCTTTCAAAAATCTCTCTATACACACCTAGCATCTCAGTGGGAATGCTCCTGCTCCCACCCTACATAACCTACTCTTCTCCTTCTCTCATCTGCCATTGCTCTGCCTCCTCTTATTCTACCCAGATTCTACAGAAGTTATTAGATAAGCCCTAGGTTCTCTTCTTCCCCCACTTCATCATGTCACTGAACCTCCTCTTCTTTTCCAGTAACTAATTTTTCCTAACTACTCTGTATTAAATGGATATTTCTGAGCTAATAAATATAATTATTATGTACTTTCTGCACATTGTATTTAGCTGTTACATTTTTTGCTTTCTTTCTTTTTTTACCTATTGTTAAACTGAAATGTTTGAGTGAATATATGTTTGTAAGAATGTTAAATGTATTTTTGGAGCTTTTCTCCCCAGGACTCCATTGAAAATGGGTTCCTTGTGGCCCAATGGACTATCCTGGTAAACCAACTGCAATAAATAAATAAATAAATAAATAAATCCAATCTGACCATTGAGGACATTACACTGGGGCATACCTCTCAACTGGCCAGATTTTTGCCTCATATTTTTGGTCTGCTCCTCATAAAATTTCTGATTTTCTGGAAAATAACTGAAGATTGAAATCATTAGATAATGACATACATTTCAATTTCAGACTTCATATCCTACAGAAAATGCATGTTAACACAAATCCTGTGACTCTAGCAACTTTCTGAGCTTATAAGAGCAATATTTAAAATCTGTGCCAGTTTTTTGGCCTATTTCCACCATTATTTCAGGCTTCGTCCAGATTTTTTACATTAAGAAGTTGCGAGGTATGAACTGGGGGGTGAAGGTTTCCCATGTTGGTGAGGACTAGGGCAAGGACGTTTGCACCCTTACTGGGCATTCAGACTAGCTGATCCATGGAGCACATGTTGACCAAATCCAGGAATCTTTGGCCTGCATGTCTGGGGTTGTATATGATTCCCGATTTATAATGGGGGTAGTGGAAGTCACCTATAAGTATGAAGATGGAGATATTAATAAAAAATGTGCTTTTTTTTACTGGAGTGACAAAGACTAAGTAAAAGGTAAATAATATTTTAAAATAAAGTAGATAAGAGTTTCACTTGAAGCTTACAAATGTCAAAGTGTGATATTTCCAGAGGTTTGACACATTTCTTGTTCATCCAGGTATTCCTTTGTGCAGATTAAATGTCGATATTGAATTAATAATATTTCTTTTTAATACATTACCTATGTTTTCCATTCTCAGAAATTCATGGAGATGGTGTATAAGAGCCAGACCTGGATTTTCTATTAAATAGTTTCAGCTGCTTCAAAAAACTGATAATTTATATTAAGTTTTAGGAGACTAACCATATTGCCTTTATTCAAGACTATGGGAAAAAAGAATGCATGATTAAAAAGTTATTGTCCCACACATTCATCTGACTATGGTCACCTAAAGTATGAATAGGTTCATAGGTTGGTACTAGGCTATCAGCCCTAGGGCCTATACAAGCCTAGCCATAACAATTCCCTGGCTATTTCTTCCCACACTATTTATTTCCCTGGACCCCTGTCTAGCTGAGCAACTGACACGATCCCCGGGGTGAATTTCCTTTCTCCCATCCAATCATCAAGGTTCCTTTTGAAGAGGGCCATAGAGGCACTCTGCTTGACATGTATGGGCAATCTATTCCAGAGTCTGGGGAGTCTCTGGGTCAGGAACCTATCCCTCCAGCATGTTTTGTTTATTGTGATTACAAGGTTTAGATCCCTGGAGCATGTGGCTCTGAGTGATTGGGATTTCTTTAAGTGTAGCATGTCCAACAGCTCTGGGTTTGACATGGCCTTGTATGTTAAGGAGAGATCGCCTCTGAGTAGATGATATGCGACAGAGTATAGCTGGAGTTTTTTAAGGCGGTCAGCATAGGGCATCTGCTTTAGGCCTGTGATTCTTTTAGTGAGGTATTTCTGCGGCCTTTCCAGTTGTTGCAGATGTCTTGAGAGGTACATACCAAACAGGGCGTTGTATTCTATAATGGGTCTAATGAGGGATGAGTACAGTGGGACAATGACCTCCTTTTTTCTGGATGAAAAGCCCTTAGTGATGAGGTGTGCCACATAGAAGGATTTCCTGACTGTTGTGGCGATGTGGTTATTGAAGTTGAGACCACTATCCACCTGTGTCCCTAAGTCTCGTCACACTTTCGGTGTTTAGTGTACTACCACCTATATGGTAATTCACGGATATATGTTTTTTCCCAAAGGGGATAACTATACATTTCTTGGCATTGAGCTTGAGCCCATGGCTCTGGCACCAAGCATCTGTTTCTGTAAGGCCCTTTTATAGAGTATCCACATCATTTGGGGATTCAATAATGGCTCCCAGTTTGCAGTCATCTGTGAACTTTGTTAGCCAGAGTCCCTTAGTGTTGGCCTGTACTTCAGAGAAGTAGATGCCAAACAAGAGCGGTCCCAAGACTGAACCCTGAGGTACTCCACTTGTATGGAGCTGGATTTGGAGTCGGCTGCTTTTACAGTGTGGGTTCTTTCAGTAAGCCAGTTAGCAACCCATTGGGTGACGTAGGGATTAATGCCCAGTTTAGTAAGTTTATCCATGATTCCAGCATGGGTGATAGTGTCAAAGGCCTTGGCAAGGTCTAGATAGGCTGTGTGGACCACCTTACCCTTGTCCATGGCTCTGGAGACTGATTCGAAGAAGTCAATTAGGTTCAGGAGACAAGATCGGCCCTTCACGAACCCAAACTCGGTGAGGTCCAGTGTTTGAAGGTTGCCAATGTCTTTGTTTATAAGTTCCATGATAATACGCTCCATGGCCTTGCAGATAAGGCTTGTCAGACTGATGGGACGGTAGTTTCCGGCATCCAAGGTGGATCCCCCTTGTGGAGTGGGATAACTGTAGCTGTGCGCCACTCAGTGGGCACGAATCCTGAGGTGAGGCTATGATTAACCATGACACTTAGGTGAGGTGCCAGTTCATTTTGTAGTTCATATAGTACACAGCCCGGGATGTCATCTGGTCCCATGGATGCTGTATTCTTAGCTTTGGAGAGTGTGTTTTTTTACCTGTGTGGCCATTATTACCAGAATTTGACAATCTTCCGGTACTGAGATGGGCCATTTAGGGGGTGAGAGGGGGGTGAAGTTGGCACTGAATCGATCTGCCAAGATATTGGCAATATCCTTGGGATCAGTATATTTAATGCCATTCTGTTTTAGCTCAGAGCAGATCTGAGCATTGCCATTTAGATTCTTGACATAGTTATAGAATGCCTTGTGGTTGTCTTTGGAATCTTTGGCAATTTTATTTTCGTAACTAGCTTTGGAGGATTTTCTGAGGCTTGTAAGGGAGTTTTTTTGCATCCTGGGATTTTCCTCTTTTCTGCAACAGTTTCTTCCTTTTGTTGTAAAGTTTGTTTATGGCAGGGGACCACCAGATCGGCTTCCTTTTTTTGGACGAGAGCACCTTGGTTCTATTTGGGATGGCACGATTCATGCATGAGTGGATGTGCTCGTACAGTGCCTTAGTGTAGGATTCAGCAATTGAACTTTCAGTTCCCGTCTGCATGGGTGTCATGAAGTTTGTCACTTCTGCCTTGAGTAGTATGAAGTTAGCTTTGGAGAAGTTTTTTATGAAGGTTTCTTTACTGGGGAGTGGGGGTGGGATCTGGATGCTAAGGGTGATTAGCTTATGGTCAGACCTGACTAACGAGGGGGTGACCATAGGTGTGGAGCATCGATTTCCCATGTTGGTAATGACCAGGTCTAAAATATTGGACCCCCTGGTGGGACTATGGATTAGTTGATCCAGGGCATTGGAATTTATGAATTCCAAGAACCGTTGGGCAAAGGTGTTGGTACAGGAGTAGTTTTCCCAGTTATTGGCAGGGTAGTTAAAATCACCCAGTATTAGGGTGTTTGGTTCTATCTTAATATTTTCCAGTATGTTTAGAAAGGTGTAGTGAAAATCTTGGGGTATGGTGGGGGATTTGTAGCAAGCTACAATTTGGATTGCAGTCGTACCTAGTGTTAGTTGCACCTGGAGAATTTCAGACGCATTGTGTTGGGCAACTAGCCTGGTGGTGTGAATACTGACACTCCTCCACCTTTAGTGTTTCGGTCCTGGTTTGGTGGCCGAAAAGTGTGGTACTCTCTGGAGCCTTGAACCAGGTCTCAGTTACTGCACAGATATCGATGTTCTCCATTTTTAGGAGTGCCTCGAGAGAGTGCATTTTGAGGTTTAGACTTCTAGCATTGAGTAGCATTACCTTCAGATTTTGCATGCTTGTACCCGTTACGGTGGTGGTTTTGTCCTTTGAACTTTGCCTAAAAAAAGCACTATAGGGGTTGCCAGAGCCTTAGCCAGTAACCTGAATCCTAGGGGCGACAAGTGCAGACCATCTCTGGCAAAGCATCGTGGTCTGTCAATCATGTCATCCCAGGCAGACAGATACTGGATCCCCTTTGAATGACACCAGAAGCTTTGCCAATTGTTGAAGTCAATCATTTTGTCCTTATATTGTGGTATCATTCTGGGCGAAGGCAGGATGCTACTCAGGGCTAGGGTCATACCTGCCTGGGCCACATGATCCGAGAGCTCTTCCATGTCTCTTTTCATGTAGTCCAGGGAGGTACGTCTCAAGTCATTCACTCCAACATGGACAATGACAGTGTCATATTTGTACTTGTTGTGGAGTGACTTGAGTGCATGCGTTATGAGGCGGATCCTGGCATCAGACAGGCAGCTGACTGTAATTTTCTCCTTGTTCAATCTAGTGAGAGGGACATCAGTGTGCCGGACTATTGAGTCACCTATGACTAAAGTGTTAGGTACATTGTCTTGCCTTAGGGGCTGTTGCTGGGTGGCACACTGGTGTTGTGAACTATGTGACACTTTGGTTGTGATTGGTGTTTGTTTGCGTTTCAGCTTCAGAGGTCCTTGTTGCTTGGGCAGGTTACAGTTAAGGGCCTCTGCATATGTGGATTTAGTGTTGCTATGTGTGGGTGTTGGTGGTGTGGGTTTAGAAGGGCTATGTGTTGCTTGAGGTGTAGTGTGGGTGTTAACCATCTCCTCTTGACTGTCTAGCACAATCTTGGGTGGAGAGAGCTTTGCTTCCATTTTGGCTATGTAAGTGCATCTCTCACAGGTTGTAGTGTTGGGTGGTAGGAGGAGAGGGTTGTCTGTGTACATGAGGCAATTGCTGCATTGCCCCAGTATGCCCAGATTCACCAGGTGGACAGGAGAAATCACCGGAAGCTGACCCTTGGACATGCCTGGTTTGGTGCTTTTTTGTAAAGTACAGGAGCTGTTTTCCCTTACCTTAGCAAGGTACTTTGCAATTATAGGCTGTTTAGTGCCTACTATTAATTTCTCCTTATTAATAAGGAGAGTTGAGTGCTTGTATCAGTTTAAGGCTTCCTAGTGCTTTCCAGCAGGTATTAGAGAAAGTGCTAGTCACAGGGATGCTTAAAGGTAAGATGAAAAAGAAATGCACACTGCAGTGTGCACTAGAGAAGTTAGATGTGAAAGTAGGTAACTTAAGTTTTACCTGTTTAAAAATTTAAGGTTTAGTGGAGAGTTACTATTTTTAAAACAGCAAGATGGATTGAAAGGGGTGGTCACTTTTGTATTCTGGTACTATGGAATACAGTAGGATGGCCAATAAATTTAAATTGTTGAAGGGAGGGATTTCAAAAATGATGATTTTGTGATTACTCACACAAGCCAGTGAAAGTAGAGAGGAAATGAGATATATGGTCAGATTAACATAAGAGGCATGCAACTAGAAAGACAGTGGTATTTAACAAGATAACTGTGACTGGGTGGAAGGGTGGGGAAAAATTCTGCCTGACTCAGAAGAGAGAGAGCTGTGGTCTCTTTTGAAGTTTTAATATGCTGTTAAAGCAGAATGCAAGTAAAACACAAGGTAATGAAAACAAACCACAGTATTCAAAATATAAAAAGGCAATAAATTAATACAAAATACAAAAAATAAAAGCAAACTAACCTTTCCTTCACAGCAAAGTGTAGCAGAGTCTGGATGAGCCTTTCTGGTAAAGCTCTGAAATGTTTTATTTTACCCCTTAAATAGAATGTTTAGTTCCTAGCTCCACCCCTCAGTTAACAAATGATTAACCTTAAGTGACCTCTTCTATCTTATGAATGAGTCCTTAATTGATCAGTTCTAATTTCTGCCTGACTCAGAAGAGAGAGCTGTGGTCTCTTTTGAAGTTTTAATATGCTGTTAAAGCAAAATGCAAGTAAAACACAAGGTAAAGAAAACAAACCACAGTATTCAAAATATAGAAAGGCAATAAATTAATACAAAATACAAAAAATAAAAGCAAACTAACCTTTCCTTCACAGCAAAGTGTAGCAGAGTCGGATAAGCCTTTCTGGTAAATGTTTGCAAGATGCCCAGTTGTGCAAAGGTGCATCCTCTCTTGGTTGACTTTATTACTGAATCATTACAATGGTTTTGTGGCATGAGAAACTGAAATCCAAAAAGTAGACTTGTACTTTTATAGAACATCCTCTGTTGGACTTTATAAAATGAGTCATTTCTTTTCAAACAGTGAGAGCATCAATAACCCTCATAATTATGGTTACAGCCAAGAAGTTCATCTGTCATTTTTTCTAATGTCAGTCAGCTTCTGACAACATTCTTCTGGTTGACCAATAATTTTTGACATTTCCTGGCTTCACAGTTACCACATTAGCTATATTTTCCTTAGGAACTTCTTTTCTGTTCAGTATACTCGGCTCCCACTTTTTTTTTTTTGCTTCATCATTGAAGTCAGGCAACATACTTCCATCTTTCTGACTCTTATTAAACTACAAGTTTATCACGTCCACATCTTCTGATATGAGCAACATTTTGGAAGGCACTACACTGCCCTCATGTGATGTTTATGCGTCCACATTATGTAGTGAATGATGCATGCACCTTCTTGTTTCAGTCTTGGGATGGTATATCACTTACAAATGCTTTAAACCATACTGACTTTTATTCGCATTAAGAAGAATCAGACATGCCCTCCTTTGAAGACAACTCCTTCACCTTCAAATGTCATCAACTCCTTTAAAATAAAGTAGCTCAGAGAGTCCACTACTGGCAGCAGTTAGGAATTTCCCCAAAAACCCTTGTAAAATTTCTGTGTTTCAAGGGAAGAGAAGTTTACTGTTGGTTATAGTAAATCTGTTTTCATTCTGAGAATATTTTGTTCTGCTTAGCAAATGACTGTCAGTGTATTTGCTGTAAATTTTGAAATGTTTTAAATTAAATCCAAGTCTCCAGTCACTGGAAAAAAAGTACACCTTGCTGTTCTTGACTTTGTATTATGACATTCTTTTTTTCAGTTTTTCCTAAGGCACAGTATATTAGTACCAGTCTCTGTTTCTATTGCATTGTTAGCTATTGACTTGATTTGTTACATGTAGCACACTAGTCTTTCATCCAAGACATAATCCTTGCGCTCAACAAATGTAATTATTATTTGTATTGTGTATATGTATTGTGTATATTGCCCGGATTTGAAAAATGTTATTAGACTGTGGAATTTTTTTTCCAGTAGGGAAATAATAAATTGGTCATGATTAACAATGGATTGCAGGTGAATTGCTACCATGCATTTTATATATATGCATATATACATATATCTAGAGAGACAGAGAGTGAGAGAGATTTTTTTTAGATGGCCCATGAGACCCACCAGCTAGCTACTGTGACACTACTATGCCCCAGTAAGGATGAAAACCTGCAGCTGCCAGTAATGATAAACAGCACATAATGAGGATTTTAGACTCAAATTGAGGAACATCCTATATAGCCCTCAGTTTCTTTGCTCATGAATTCTAATCAGAGCCAAAATAATGGAGGGGGGGGGCAAAGTCTGCTCATCTGGGACAACATTTAAATATTACTCCAATTCAATTAAAACTTAAGAGAATTGGTTTTGCATCACCACACATTTCCTGAATAAAAAGATTGAAACTAGTGTCTGCCACTATTGACTGACTGTAATCCCCACTAATTTACCAGAAAATAAAAACAAAAAGTGTGAAGGATAGGGTTAAAATTATAAAGCAAAATCAGCTTTATTTAACTTTTCTTTGGGCTCCTGAGTGATATCCTAATACGCAAACAACCTAAACACTGAAATGTGAAAGAATTTTATGTACATCCTTAGTAAGGTGTTTTTTTCTTGTGACATGAGCATCCCTAATGATCTAGTTTTACCTTATGTAGTAACATGGTCATGATGCTATGAAAGTGATAAGTTCAAATTTTGCACATACCTGACTATATGGGGTTTCCACATGGGTTGATGATAATTACTAGAAGGCAAATTTCTGTCATGAATACATTTAGACTGTTACAACAACAAACCTCAGATGAAGACTTTTGCAGCAGATGGCTCAGCTTTTTCATGGTGTGAAACACACACACACACACACACACACACACACACACACACACACACACATATATATATATATATATATATATATATATATATATATATATATATATAGATAGATATAGATGTCCTTACATTTACTGCTGCAATATTCCTTACAAATGGGATTCCCTGCCATGAAGCCCTCCGACCGGACAGTTTACCAAAGTCTACCATTGCTTTAAGGTACGCTGAACGTTACCTATACACTGCTTGCATAGGGAAGGGCATAAAGGTGAGATTCAGTTGTACTATCCTCAGAACTTCTTTGCCACCAGTCCAAATGATGTTTTAACCATTGGTCTGTTATCTTTGTCTTTTTTTTTTTTTTTTTTTTACCATTTTTCTGTCTGCTGGAATTCCTGTGCTTTCTCCTGTTGCTGGAGTCTTCACAGTTGCAGATAAGTACCCAGTTGGGGTTTTGATTTCTTTTTTTTTTTTGTTTGTTTTGTGCTGTTTGGGTTAATGTTATCCAGGAAGGGTAATGCCAGTGTAGGAGACTGATTCCCCAAAGACCACCACAATAAGTGCCTTTTTTGCTTAGGTGCTGCTCATGATTATACGTCCTGCTCGATTTTTCAGGCGTTTGCCCCCAAAACTCTTCGTAGTAGTCTTTCCTTCCTTAAATTCTATCTTGAAAACCAGTATCTTAAGCTTTTTGCTGCAGATACTATGGATGGAACTTCCTGTCCCGGGGGTTAGTCATTAGGGAAGAAGAAGGTGCATAAGGTGAGGCCAGAATCTTCTGCTGTCCAGCCTCTGCTGGGAGTTTCTCCCAAGGTTGTTACAAACCTGTAGGCTTGCTCAGTTGTATTGGCAGATTCTTCTACCACTTCTGGGTTGAAGACCAGTGAGGATCTGGTGGGCAGCACGTCCGACGAGGTTTTACAGGTGTCCATTTTGGGCATTCAGAGGGAACCACAGTTGACTGTTTCTGAGGGGTCTAGAGGGGTTCCACAGTTTCTCTTTAGGGAAGAGGTTTCTTCTACTGTTGTGAAATGCCATCCTGAGTCTGGGCCTTCTCGGGTTTCCAGGACGGATGTCCCCTTAAAGAAGAAACAGAAAACTAATCATGTTTCTGCTGCTCCTAGGGATCCACAGAGTGAGTGGCAGGCTAAGGGGTTATTTGATGCTTTATTGACATTGAGGCCTCCTCAAGGGGTTTTGGTTCCTGCTCCTCCATGGTCCTCTTCTTCCCCTAAAAGGCCTAGGGAATGGAATTTTTCAGAGGTGGATTCTCATGATGAGTCCCTTGCTTATTCTACCCAGATTCCTTCTCCTTTAGAGTATGGGTCTGAGGAGGAGGAGGAGGAGGATTCTCATACTCTAGATACTCCTTCTGAGGAAATTTCCTTTGGGGTCACAATCTCCAGGATGATGGAATATTTTAAGTGGGATTGTGCCCAGGTTTTGGATATCCATAAGAGGTACTATGAGTTACTGCAGATGGAATCTCCTAAACCTGCGGCCATTCCTCCTGTCTTGTCTGCTTTATTTTATTTTTTTATGTATTTATTTCAGTTTGTTAACTGGGAAAGTCCATTGGGCCAAGGTAGCCCATTTTCAATGGAGGCCCGAGGAGAAAACCTCCAGACAGAAATATAATAAACAATGTATTAGTACAGCATGTAAGAACAACAGTTTAACATTCAATATACAGAATGACAAAATTTTACATATCTTGAAATGTATGAGCTGAGTCAATCACTTATAAGATATTTACAAAAGCAATAGATTCATGTTCATTTAATGCAACTGTATGTATTTAAGCAAAGGAATTTTAGAGAGAGGAATTGAAGCTGTGGCAGAGATTGTGAGTAGGATAGAGTAGGGATAGGTGTCAGGAATCAGGTAGGATGGGTACAGGAGCATTCCCAGGGGGAGGAGAGGTGAGAGTGGAGTAGGGTTTTAATGGAGGGTAGGTTTGGGGTGGTTCTAATGTGGGGGGGTGGTTCTATAATCTGGCAAGGGAGAATGATAGTAGAAGTTGCCCTGGTGCAAGTAAAGGCTTGTAAAGTTCTAAGAGGTTCTAATTTGTGGATCTAAGTGTTCTATGTGGCTGGTAAAGTTTTAGGGAAGAGGAGAGTGATGGACAGTTAGAAGGTTTGAAAATCAGCTTGTGTGCTGTAGTTAGTTGAATGAAATGTAGGTAGCCTGGGAGTTCCAACCAATTTAGAGCATGTAGCGAGTTACAATGGTGAGTAGAGGATTTGGATCCTGTGGCAAACTTTGAAATTTTATTACAGCATGAGGAAAGTTTAGATTTTAGGGATGATTGGAGGTTAGAGAGTAGTAGAGCTCCACACAAAAGGGAGGGTAGGAGGTAGGTGGTAGATAGGAGTTGTCTAGAAGACAGAGAACGTTAGCATCTGTGTTGATAAAGCATTCCAAGTTTTTGATGAGTCTTTTTAATATTGGTTTGTAGGTGGATGTCAAATTTTAGCTGGTCACCGATAAGGACGCCCAGAAGTTTAGTATGGGGAACTATTTCAATAGAGGTTTTGTTTGGGCTAAGTATGGAGAAGGATGCTTTGTCAACAGCAGTATGCCTAGAAGGGGTAAAGATCATTATTTTGGATTTTGAGGCATTTAGGGCTAGATGATTGTCAAGCATCCAGGACTCAGTGGAGGAGAAAGCCTCTTGAGTAAGGTTTATTAGTAAGGGAAGAGTTTTGGCTGCGCAGATGATAGTGGAATTGTCTGCGTATTGCACCAGTTTAGCATTGGGGATCTTTCGGTGGAAATCATTGATGAAAATGTTAAATAATAAAGGACCCAAGATAGAGCCTTGGGGTATGCCTGTTGGGGTGTGAAGGAAGGAGGAAGTGCAATAGTTCCATTTTACAGCTTGTTCCCTGGCTGAGAGATAGCTGGTGAACCATTTGATAGAAGAGGAGGAGAGATTAAGATGGGAGAGTTTAGAAAGCAGAAGCTCATGAGAGACAGTGTCGAAAGCTTTGGATAAGTCTAGGAGGAGGGTAGAAACTATGTTCCCAGTGTCAGGAGTAGAGTTAATGATTTTGAGGAAGGAAAGAAGGGCAGTGGTGGTTCTTTGTCCTGGTCTAAACCCGTGTTGGGTAGGAGTTAGGAGTTGGTTGTCCAGTAGGTAGGGTAATAGTTGGAGGTGAATACATTTTTCTAGTATCTTAGAGACAGGGGATAGGATAGCAATAGGGTGAAAGTTGGAGATTGAACAGTTTGTACCTCCTTTATGGAGGGGGATGATGAAGGCTTTTTTCCAGAGGTATGGTACATAGGACTCCTGAATGGAGTGATTGATTAGGATGCTGATTGGAAGGGCTATGCCATCAGCAGCTAGTTGGAGAAAGTTGGCTGGGATGTCATCTGGGGCATTAGAGCAAGGTTTTAACTTCTGTAGGAGCTTTTTTATAGTGTGGGTAGGAATGGATTTGAGAGTAAAAGGGGAGGACTCAGGGTTCTTAGGTGTTGAGTTTTTGGTTTCAGTTAAGTGGGGGGGGGATGTTGTTAGGGAAAGAAGAGGTGAGTTTGCCTATGGAGTCAATGAAAAGGAGTTGAATTGGGCAGCTAGGTGGAGGTCTGGTGTGTCTGGGTCAGGGCAAGGGTTCGCTTTTTTGCCTGGGGATAGTATTTTTGCAATACTATTCCAAAATTTTTGGGGTTGGTTTTATGATTATTTTGAAGTTTAAGGTAGTACGATTTGTGGTCAGTGGCTATTTGTTTTTTTACATGATTTCACAGTTGCTTGTATTCGGCAATAAAGTTGGGAGTTTTACATTTTTGATAGTATTTCCAGATTTTATCTTGGTGATGCATAAGAAATTTTGTGTCTTTAGTTAGCCAGGGGGCTGTTTTGGATCTAAGCCTTTTGGTTCTACAGGTGGTGAAGTGGTTAAGTATATCAGTGAAAATTCTATTGAAAAGTGAGACAGCGGCATCTAAAGGGATGGACTTTAGTGGGTTCCAGTCTATCTGTTTTAAGGCATTAGAGAAAATTAGGGGGTTGAAGTTTTGCATGTTGCGGGTGGTAATGTATTTGTATTGAAGGAGGAGGGTGGAGGGGGAATGGCGTACGTAGACAGGGAGATGGTCACTTAGGGTGTCTGGGAGAGTACCACTATCAGAAACTCGGTCTGGGTGGGAAACTAGTATCCAGTCAAGGATGCTACCTGTGGTGTAATCTTTATTTGGTCTAGTAGGGGTTTTGATTAGCTGTGTGAATTGATATAGGTTGATGCTTTGAGAAGGGGTAGATAGTCAATGGAAGACCAGTTTTTATTGACATCGCCTAGGATTATTGTCTCATTGTTTATGTTGGAGGTGAACCAGGCGAGAATATCTTCTAGTATAGGGATATTGTTACCAGGAGGAATGTACAGGGAGGCAATGCATAAAGTTTTATTGTTGTTTACTTTGAGAAGGGCGAGGGTTAGCTCAGTGGTGTCAAATGAGGGTATGGGCTTAGTATAGGGTGTCACTGTTAAGGAGGAGGAGAAGACTAAGGCTACTCCTCCACCTTTCTTTTGGGGCCTGTCACTTCTTATAAGTTTATAGTAAGGGGGTGAAATTTTGGTATCTTTTATGTGTGGTTTTAGCCAGGTTTCTGTGATAGAGAGAATATCTGGTTTGTTATGAGAGATCCAGGCATGAAAGGAAGGTATTTTATAACCAAGGCTCCTGTCATTAAGTTTGGCAAGGAGAAGAGATTTGTGGTGCAGGGGAGAGCTATGTGAATGTGGTTTAGAGATGGAATTGTGTGAAGGCCCTGGGTTAGGATGTATGTCTCTAGAATGGAGGAGGAGGGTGATAAATTTAGAGTAGAGTATGGATAGGTATCTATGTTCTAATGGGTCATAGGTGTAGATGTTGGAACCTAATGAGATGAGTTTGATTGGTATAGAAAGTAGTTTGCTATGAGTAAGGAAGAGCTTCCTTTGAAATAGAAAAGATTCATTATGTTTGTAGAGGTGTAGGAGGCTTGGGTTGTAGAGGGAAAGTAAATTGCAGTTGTGTGAAAGGGAGGAGAGTGCTGAAGGTGTGGGAGACTAGTAAGGTAGAGTAGGCAGAAGACGATTAGGCTTAGAAATAAGAGTAGTAGAGCATAGGCAGGTTTTGTTTGCATGGTGGGAGACAGAGTGTGAGTTGAGTGAGAGGGATATGTAGGAAGAGATGGTTAATAAGTATGAGAGGTCAGGATTACAATGGAATATGTGAGGGGGTATCCACAGGGATATAGAAGGATGGAGGGTGATACAAGTAGTGGGCGGTGGGTTAGTGTATGACAATAGGCCTAGGATAATGATAGGGTGTAGAGGGAGGGAGGGACTTAATTTGATGGGTGGGGTTTATATGGGAGTGGTTAGAGAGCTATAAATGCAGTTGTACTGGGGGTGGGTGGGAATTGGGAGCAGGGTAGGGGAGCTGAGTGAGCCCGTAGGGCGAATGGAGTGGGAAGAGCTGGAGAGGAGGTGGCTGGCAGAAACCAATCAGCCAGCTGTAGGAGAAATGTGGGACCTTACAGGAAGAACAGGAACAGCAAAGGTAGGTGGGCTGGAATGTGTGAGGGGAGAAAGGTAGAGAAGCAATGCACAAATTTAAGCAGGCTAGATGGGTTAATGTGTGTGAAGAGATTGGGGGACACCTCGGGAGAGAGCAGAACAAGAATAAAAATGATCTTTCTCAGATGAGCGGATGAGCAGTGCCACCTAGTGGCAAATAATATTTATATAGTCTGTAGCTTAGTGGGTGGGAGAGAATGAAGGACAAATAGAGAAATAAAACAAAAACACTGTAGGCTGCTTAGCTAGCATGGGAAAAAGGTACTGACACTATGGGTAACAACACTAGTAGCAGTTATGTTTTACAAACTGCAGTACATACACTTTTTTAGAAATGTCTTGAGGGGGGCTATCTTTTGCAGGCTCCTCAGTGGGTTTAAGCAGAGTCTCATATTAGAAGTCCTTAATAGGTAGTTTTTTTAGGCTGTAGTGGATAGGGCTGAACACAGCACGAACAGCTGTAGGGAGAAGAACAGAACAACAGCCCTAAACAAACTATACAAGAGAAGGAGGAAGCTACTAAATGATACAGCAAAATCCCAAAAAGGGAAGGCATCTCTGATCAGTATTAGCAAAAAACTACGGGCACTCATAAAATCGTCTAAGGCCAGCTTCGAGAGAACAATTGCACAGGACACTAAGGATAATCACAAGGCTTTCTTTAGTTATGTTAGCAACCTGGGTGGGAATTCCCAGATATGCTCTGAATTAGACCAAAATGACAAAAAATACACCAAACCCACAGACATTGCCAACATCCTAGCTGACAGGTTCAGCTCAAACTTCTCCCCCCTCCCCACCAAAAGGGCAAATATCTATCCCAGCAGAGTGCTGCCCCCCTGACATCTCAGATGCTCAGGTAAGAGCCGCCCTCTCCAAAGCAAAAAACACAGCATCAATGGGACCAGACGGTGTCCCGGGCTGCGTCCTACATGAACTCTAAGAAGAGCTAAACCCAAACATAAAACTACTGTTCAATCTCAGCCTTACTACATGATATGTACCCAAAGAGTGGCATACAAAGACAGTGGTCCCTCTCCACAAAGGTGGTGTCTCAACGGATCCTGGAAACTATCGCCCCGTAAGCCTGACTAGCTTGGTCTGCAAAGCTATGGAAAGGATCATCCTGGACCTCATAAGTAAAGATATCGGGGACCTACAGACACTGGATGCTACCCAGTTCGGCTTTGTTAAGGGCAGATCCTGCCTCTTAAACCTGGTTGATTTCTTTGAAACAGTCACCAAGGCCATTGATGAGGGGAAGGTGGTCCACACAGCCTACCTGGACCTCGCAAAAGCCTTCGATACAATACCCCACTCGGGCATTATAGATAAGCTCACCAGCTTAAATATAAACCCCTATGTCACTAGATGGGTTGCAAACTGGCTCAAGGACAGAACCCACATGGTTAGAATTGCTGGAGCCATGTCAGACTCCAAACCAGTTACAAGTGGCATCCCACAAGGCTCAGTCCTGGGACCTCTCTTGTTCGGTATATATTTCTCGGAGGTACAGGCCAACATGGAAGGACTGTGGCTGACCAAGTTCACAGATGACTGCAAACTGGGCACCATAATAGACTCTCCAGCCGACACAAGCATCCTCCAAAAGGGCCTCATAGAAACAGACAACTGGTGCCAGAGCCATGACCTCAAGCTAAATGCCAAAAAGTGTATAGTCATCCCCTTTGGAAAAACAAAGTGCCCACAAATTACCACATAGGTGGTAATCTATTAAGTACAGAAGAAGTAATTAGGGACCTGGGGACCCAAGTTGATAGCAGTCTCTCATTTGACAACCACGTGGCCAAAGTGGTTAGAAAAACATTTTATACAGCCCACCTAATCATGAAAGGATTCACATCTAGATCAGGGGAGGTCATCATGCCTCTTTACTCATCCCTCATCAGGCCCATAATTGAGTACTATGCCCCTTTTGGGATGTACCTTACCAGACACCTGCAGCAACTGGAAAGACCCCAAAAGTACCTCACCAAGAGGATCAAAGGGCTCAAACAGATGCCATATGCTGCCCAGTTAAAGAAACTCCAGCTCTACTCAGTGGCATACCGCCTGTTCAGGGGCGATCTGTGCCTGATGTATAAAGCCATATCCAACCCGGAATTAATGGACATGCTGCACCTCAGAAAATCCAAATCCCATTGAGCTACGCTCAGAGACTTGAACCTCAGCACTGAAATAAATAGGACATGCTGGAGGGACAGATTCATAACCCAGAGGCTCCCTTCACTCTGGAATAAAATCCCAGTCCAGGTTAGGCAGAGTCCCTCATTGACTCTCTTCAAGAGGAATCTTGATGAGTGGATGGGAGATCGTAGGTTTAACCCGGGTATCACTTTTGTGTCACTGTTAGACAGAGGCACAATATACTAACCTCGAAAAAGGGCATAGCAAAATTAATTTAAAATGGGTGGTGAAAGCCAAACACATTCTGGCTAGGCTTATAAATGCCCTAGGGCAGATAGCCTAGTATGAACCTATGAACCTATGAACACAAGCATTAGATGAGCAGGGGAAGAGAAAATTACCCACAGAGGGCTGTAGCAAGACAGAAGAAGAGGGAAAAATAGAAGCAGCAGAGAGGAAACAATGTAGAGTGGTAAATCAGACCTATTATTCCAGTTCAATGTACAGCTAACAGAGCTAACACAACACTGTCATAGCAGTTATTAACTGAAATAGTTGTTAAATTAGGACAAATCCACTTAAATGAGACAGCTGTTAAAATAGGATGAATCCAGGCAGTTATTCCACAGACAATACAGTTACCTGGGTTATTTGTCATATTACATTAAGTTACATGCTTATAACAAGGAACAAACTCAACCATAGTTGTTATTAACTCAGTAAAAGCGCAGGGTGTTGCAAGTGTTATAACAACAGTATTTTGCAACGGAATGCTGGACACATATTACTTGAAATCCCTAGCCTTGTAGCAGGTAACACTCAATATTTTGATTAATGTTGAAGGGAGCAAGCAAACAAGTTACAAAATCAGTTAAAAATTGTTTAGCGAACTAAAGGACTCAGAAAGCGTGTTTCTCCAAACCGGTCCTATAAACGCGGTTGTTTAACAGTAGAAATAAAGAGGACCATGGGCATTGACTGATGATTGTTATCCTTAGCACACTATATTTCACCTAGTATTCCCTACAGAAGAGGCAGGAAAGACCCTTTAGCCGTGCAAAGCAGGAAAACCTTTAAGGAAATTATCAGACTCAGTGACCGTGTCTCAGCAAGCAGATCCACTTAATGCGGTTAGCTAGCAGTGGTCACAATAGAGTCACATACAGCTATGTGCATAGTCCAAATAATACTATCGCTAGCATACAATATGTCCCCTTGAGTTCCCTTCTGATAGGAGATTAGGACCTGGGTGGTATATTTCCCCTTGTTTTCCCTCCAGATAAGAGCTAGGAGCTGAGGTAGGTCATTATATTACCCCTTGTATTCCCTCCAGAATAGGAAGTAAGGAGCCGAGGAAGGTCAGCAAGCACAATGAGGGGTGCTGCTGTTGGCTGTGATAGCACTTCTAGACCATGCTATGGTCTTGTAGAAGACTTACATGGACAAGCTTCTTATCAGAGGCATAATGTTGGTGTTCATTTGAAACACCGTTCAGTAGTGCACTTGCACAGTAGTATTTCCTGACCACGCTGTAGTCTTGTGACAACAACCTACAAGGACAAGTGTCTACTTAGGGGCAAAGTATTGGCATGCCTTTAGAACATACAAGAACACTGCACTGTAGCCCACATGCACAACACTTTATACATATACGGATAACATAGAATAACAGTGATTTCCAGAATCTAACCAAACCTTGCAAACAGTAGTACAGAATGCAGCAAGCCTGGATTATGTGACGCACTTACCGGGCAAAGCCAGCAGCCTACGCCAAGACCAAATCAGCGTGGGACACAGGGAATAATTAAAAATGGCGCCATGGCTAGTAGTGTCACTATATAAACTAGGGGCAGGAAGGGAAGGATGTAAAGGGGGGGTAGGGCAGGTGGTAACAGGAAGGGGAGGTAGTGCTGTGGAGGAGGGATAGGAGCAGAGAGAGCTGGAGAGGAGGTGGCTGGGAGAAACCAATCAGCCAGCTGTAGGAGAAACGTGGGACCTTACAGGAAGAACAGGAACAGCAAAGGTAGGTGGGCTGGAGGTGTGAGGGAGAAGCAATGCACAAATTTAAGCAGGCTAGAGGGGTTAATGCGTGAAGAGAGTGAAGGACACCTTGGGAGAGAGCAGAACAAGAATAATAGTGATCTTTCTCAGATGGGTGGATGAGCAGTGCCACCTAGTGGCAAATAATATTTATATATAGTCTGTAGCTTAGTGGGTGGGAGAGAATAAGGGACAAATAGAGAAATAAAACAAAAACACTGTAGGCTGCTTAGCTAGCGCAGGGAAAAAGTACTGACACTATGGGTAACAACACTAGTAGCAGTTATGTTTTACAAATTGCAGTACATACACTTTTTTAAAAATATCTTGAGGGGGCTATCTTTTGCAGGCTCCTCAGTGGGCTTAAGCACAGAGTCCTGTATTAGAAGTCCTTAATAGGGAGGTTTCTTAGGCTGTAGTGGATAAGGTGGAATGCAGCACAAACATACTTTTTTAGAAATATCTTGAGGGGGCTATCTTTTGCAGGCTCCTTAGTGGGCTTAAGCAGAGTCCCGTATTAGAAGTCCTCAAAAGGGAGGTTTCTTAGGCTGTAGTGGATAGGGTGGAACGCAGCACGAACAGCGGCCTACGGCGAGACCAAATCAGTGTGGGACACAGGGAATAATTAAAGGTGTTTTTTCCAATGCTTCTAAAGTGCTGGATTCTCTGCCCTCTGCTCCTAAGAAGTCTGATAGATTTTATAGGGTACCTGAGGATTGTTCCTTTTTATTTAAATGTCCTGTTGCTGACCCTCTGTGGTGTCTGTAGCCTCTGATAAGCCATCTCAACTTCCTTCATCCAAGTTACTGCCTTCTGACAAGGATAGTAGAACCATGGATAGGCTGGGTAAGAAGTTCTATAATTTGGCTATCCTAGCTTTTAGGGCTATTAATTATCAAACCCATATCTCTAGTTGTCTTGGCTCTTCTTTCTTAGGCTTGTCAACTTCTTTCTGATCTTCCTGATTCTGAGAGTAAATCTTCTGTTCTTTCCTTGCTTGGGACTTCCTCTCAGGTAGTTCGTCATTCTATCAAATGTAGTTATGATGCAGCAGATGCCTCTTCTAGAGCTGCTGCTTTTGGTTCAGTTCTGAGGAGATACTCTTGGCTTCAATGTCAACCTTTACCCGATGATATTAAGGCTAAGTTGCTGGATGCTCCTCTGGATAATACACCCTTGTTTGGTGAAGCAGCTGCTGGTTTATTTAAGTCTCTTCAGGACAAGGCGAAGGCTTTACAGGAGCTTACGCATGCCTTTGTTTCTCCTGTGCCTAGATTTCAGCAAAACTACCCTTCTAAGCCAGCCTTTGTTCGTAGACAATCTCGTCTTCCTCCTAAAGGTAAAAAGGGTAGTAACCGGACGCCTCCTGCTAAGGCCACTTAGACTGCTGGGATTCTTAAGCCTTTCTTTCTTTACAAACCAGGTGCTGTCTGATTATCCACCTGTTTCCAGCCACATTCCTCTTTCTCTTCGTCTTTCTCTTTCTCTTCCTGTTTGACTCCAAATCACCCATGATTCTTGGGGTCTGTCATTCGGCAAGGTTACTTTATGGCCTGGATTTCCCACCCTCCTTTTATAGGCATTCCTCAGTCTCCTCGGGAACAACTTCCTTTTTTTCCCAGAGGTTCTTTGAGACCTCCTATCTCAGGGTACTATTCAAGAGGTGTCTGTGTCCCAAAAGGGGGAAAGGGTTTTATTCAAGAATGTTTCTAGTGCCCAGAAAAGAAGGTACTTGGCAGCCTATTCTAGACCTCTCATCTAACACTTTTCTGAAGGTGCCTTCCTTTCAGATGTTGTTCCTTCAGTCCCTTTTTCCTCTCTTGCTCCCTCAGGTCCTTCAAGGATGCTTATCTTCATATTCCAATCCATCCTGTTTTCAGGAAATTTTTGCATTTCTCTGTTGCTTCCTGGCATTTTCAGTTCTGTGCTTTGCCCTTTGGCCTTTCTACTGCCCCAAGGGTTTTCATCAAATGCCTCGCTCCTGTGATTGCCTTTTGCAGGCTTCAAGGGATACAAATGTTTCCTTATTTGGATGACCTGCTGATTTAGGCATCTTCTCCAGAGGTTCTTTTGCAAAATCTTCATTTTACCATTTCTCTTCTTCAGAACCTGGGGTTCACAATAAACTTCAAAGTCTTCCCTAACTCCTCAGGATCATGTCTTTTTTGGGTTGTGGGATTTAAACAGTGCCAATGCTGGCATCCCTGCTGCCTCCAAAGGCATTAACTCTCATTTTCTTCTTTCAAACTCTTCTTCTCCTGGCCTCCATTTCAGCCAGGGAGTTTTGGAGAGCTCTGTGGTTCATGGCTTCCACCATTCCAATGCTACCTTTGGCCAAACTCCACATGAGAAAGTTCCAGTGGTTTCTGAAGTCAGTATGGCTTCAGCATGCGCATCCTCTTGACTTTCCTGTTTCTCTCTTCCTGTGTCTCAAGCAGGAACTTCTGTGGTGGATTTAGCCGCTGTCTCCGAATCCAGGGCTCCCTTTTCATCCTCCTTTTCCCTCTCAGGATCTGTTCATAGACACTTCACATGTGGGATTGGGAGCCACCTTTGGCTCCCTGAGGGTTCAGGGAGTGTGGTCGCCTTGTCAGCGGAAGGACCATATCAACATCAAAGAGATGTGGGCTCTTCAGGTGTTTCATCCTCTCTTCTCTCCGGGACCTTTCAGGGTATTCACAAACAATACCACAGTCATGTGGTACATCAGCAAACGGTGGTGGTGGTGGTTTACGAGATCTTACCGTTTCTGCCGGCTGGCACTTCTGGTATACAATCTGGCTATCCAATATCAAGTGACTCTTCAGGCAGTTTATATTTGTTCAGATCAGAATGTTGTGGCAGACAATCTGAGCAGGTCCTTCACTCAATCCCAGGAATGGATGCTCCACAGGAATGTGTTTCTGGACATTGTTCATCAGTGGAGTACTCCTCAAGTGGATCTCTTCATCTCCCCTCTGAACAAACAACTTCCTCTGTTTTGTGCCAGAATCCCAGGTCCTCTGGTATGGAAGGTGGACATCCTCTCATTTTCTTGGAAGGGGATATTTCTTTATGCATTTATTTATTTAACATTTGTTGACCGGGAAAGTCCGACTAGGTTCCACAGAGCCTGTTTTCAGCTGAGGCCCGGGGAGAAATGCTTCCCTCCCCTTCCTCTCATTCCGAGAGTCCTGTTTAAGATTCAACAGGATGCTCCCAAAATCTTGTTGGTAACCCCCTTTTGGCCATGACAGAACTGGTTACCTCTACTTCTGTATCTAGCCAAGGGGAATCATCACAAGTTACCTCACAGGGTGGATCTCTTCACACAAGACAAGGGCTCTCTCATCCATCCCCACCTCTCCACATTTCAACTGACACTGTTGGTGGATAGGGTTTTGATCCCTTATAGACACCTTTTTTCTGAGGACGTGCTGCAAGTTCTGCAGGAGGCCAGAAAATCTACTACTTAGGAAATCCTACTTGTCTAGACGAAAGAGATTTTCTATTTGGCGTCAATCTCGTGATCTGGACCCACTTTCTGTGGATGTTCCTTTGGTTCTCTCTTATTTCTGTGGGTTGTCAATGCTGGTTTGGCCTATTCTTCTATTAAGGCCCACTTACCAGCTCTTTCTGCTTGTCTGCCTTTGACTCCCCCATTAGCTTCTAGGTTTGAGGCTAAGCAATTTTTAAAGGCGTCCTTAATATTAGACCTCCCAGGAGGCCTGTTCCTCCTCCCTGGACTCTTAACTTTGTTCTAGAAAAACTGACTCAGGCTTCTTTTGAGCCTGCTATTTCCGTTTCCTTGCAACATTGTTCTTGGAAGATGGTTCCTTTGTTAGCTCTTACTTCTGCCAGATGGGTGTCTGACTTGCAAGCCCATATGGCTTGTCCACCTTTTTTGGCATTTCATGAGGACAGGGTGTCCTTGCATACTAATCCTTCTTTCATACCCAAGGTGGTTAATGAGTTATCGCTTAACCAGTCTATTAATTTTCCTACTTTTTTACCCTCTCCGCAATCTGACAGTGAGAGGGTGCTACATACCTTAGATGTATATAGACAGCTCAGATTTTATTTAGATAAAAACTAAAGCTATCAGAAAATCTGACCAGTTATTTATTTCCTTTTATCCTCGGTCTTTAGGTTTGGCTGTTTCCAAGCAAACTCTTTCTACTTGGATTTCAAAGGCTATTTTCTTTTATTAAACTTTTCATGGTGAGAGCCTTCATTCTACTAGAGCCATGACTTCCTCTGGTGCCGTTTTCAAAGGCTCAGACACTAATTCTATTCTTGAAGCTGCCACCTGGACTTTTGTGCATAAATTTACCAAACATTCCCAGTTGGATGGCATCTCCAGGGCTAGGGATGGTTTTGCTGCTGCCATTCTTCATGGCCTCTTGGAGGGCTCTGCTGCTTCTTCCTCCCAAGTTTCGTCTTGAGCTTTGGCACTCTCCCATTTGTAAAGAATACTACAGCGGTGAATGTAAGGACGTAGTACAGTTGTGTAAAATTTTACCATAACAGTAGATGTCCTTGCCTTCACCGTTGCAGTATTTACTCCCTCCCTCCCTCCATCCCCCTGGTCCTTTTTCCTTCCTGGATGTGCACGTTTTCCTTGGTTTTCCGTGGACTGCTGTTTCTACTGGAGCAATCAATTCTGAGGATGGTACACCTGATCGTCAACTTAATGCCCTTCCCTATGCAAGGAGCGTGTAGGTGACGTTCAGCGTACCTTAAAGCAATGGTAGACTTTGGTAACCTGGCCGGTTGGACAGCTTCGAGGCAGGAAATCCCATTTGTAAGGAATACTGCAGCGATGAAGGCAAAGACATCTACAGTTATAGTACGATTTTACACAACTGTACTTTCTGATCAAATCTCGGTTCAGAATGCCTTTTCTGCACAACAGTGCAAAAAAAAAAAAAAACAACAAAAAATAGGCTATTTTGCTAATACCTTACACAAGGGATTTCAACATTCAACTACACTGTATGAGGCTGCAGTGTTAAATATATGGATGAAGTTTCGGAGAAGAGACACCCAAATGATTTCTGATTGTTGGTTTATGCTTCAGCACCTTTGTTTTACTCATGAAAAGAGAGCAATTATTTTTATCTTATGTAATATTCTACTCAGAACATTAATAACCATAAACTTAACAGTCAGTAAGGCCTTAACATCCAGACAGTTTGAACAAGGTAACAAAACTTTTTGTGGTACTGTTGTACATCAAAGGTATCTGTCAGAACATTAAATACATTTCTTCTCTCTCTTTCTTTCATTTAGCAAAACCATAGCCTGTTTGGTGATACAACCTTGTTATGCCTTGAAAACACGATTTTGTGTAAAGACACAGGTCCAAAAAACATACTTTATATCTGCTCAATGATTTGGATTTATTAATCTATAAAGATTATTCTATCTCTAAGAGATGACAAATTTGCATACACTTATAAATATTCATTACCTCGTCTGATAATGACGAGATACTCATTACCTCATCTGAGAATGATGCGATACGCATCACCTCATCTGATAATGATGAGATACTCATCACCTCGTCTGATAATGATGAGATACTCATTACCTCATCTGATAATGATGAGATACTCATTACCTCATTTGATATTGATGACATACGCATTACCTCGTCTGATAATGATGAGATACTCATTACCTCGTCTGATATTGATGAGATACTCATTACCTCGTCTGATATTGATGAGATACTCATTACCGCGTCTGATAATGATGAGATACTCATTACCTCATCTGATAATGATGAGATACTTATTACCTCATCTGATAATGATGAGATACTCATTACCTCGTCTGATATTGATGACATACTCATTACCTCGTCTGATAATGATGAGATACTCATTACCTCGTCTGATAATGATGCGATACGCATTACCTCATCTGATAATGATGAGATACTCATTACCTCATCTGATATTGATGACATACGCATTACCTCGTCTGATAATGATGAGATACTCATTACCTTGTCTGATAATGATGAGATACTCATTACCTCGTCTGATATTGATGAGATACTCATTACCTCATCTGATAATGATGAGATACTCATTACCTCATCTGATATTGATGAGATACTCATTACCTTGTCTGATAATGATGCGATACGCATTACCTCATCTGATAATTATGAGGTGCTCATTACCTCATCTGATAATGATGAGTTGAGAGCAATGAGTCACATAATTCCACTGTTATTTCCAACCTGCACTTCTAAAAAGGTGCTTTGACTCTTTTAATGTTGTTTTTTACAAGGTTGCATGATATGTACTTACTGTTTGCATTTTTTTCAATTTGCTAGCATGTCCTGAGCTTTGGGAAAGGCACTTTATGAATACATATATACTAACTGAATTAAACAATACGTGCCCACAATCCTGCTCTGGGTATATCATGAAGAACAGCTGCTATGTTTGAACGGTATGTTTACTGCTCATGTAACTAAATACACTGTTTTCACCAAATACAACTAACTGACATTATTTCATGTTTGCTGCTTACTGTTCACTTTAGTTGTGCAACCGGATACAATTTTCATATGCCCAGGAGATTCTAGTTGTTTCCTCATATGTATACAAAATAACATCTAAAAAGCAAACGTGGTTCAGAGTGCTCAACACTTCACTCATTTAGAGAAATAAAACCTCTTCAAAATAGATGTGGGTGCAGACTGATAGTTGACAAGATCAGCCACATTTTCTCTACCTGCTGTGTGCCAGGTGTCCTGGGATAACTGAATGACCACCACTTATTATTTTCTTTTAAGTCATTCATTCCTCAGCATCAGCAGCAGGGTTATTATTCCTGTTGCTTCCGGAAATCTTACAAGCAAAGAAACTTATGTGCTTTCTAAAAGATTTTCCCCCAAAATCTTCTACTGAAAGTGCAAAACATATGATATGGAATATTGCATAAAGGATGCAACCTGCAAAAGCTGTAAAATATGAAAGTTCTTTATTAGACAATAGGCTATACACTGGCATTAGTGTGAAAAGTCTCTGTGGTGATATTGACTTTATACTGCATGTTTATAAAAGAAATGTGATATTTTACATGCCAAAAATTACTAGTGCTATGGCCAGATAAAGGGCTGTACCTCTAAGGATATGCAAGGTATCAGTGACAGAACTGTTTGAGGGCTTTCCAAGGATGTATGACATCAGAAGGTAGCATATACCTGTGGGATATTGCACATTATATGAATAATTTTTATAGATTATGTTTAACATTGTTACTATGAAATATTGTAATCTACAACACCATGCACAACAGCGGGAGAGTATCACTGGGAACATTGTTTACCTTATCAATAACACATGACTAGGTGTGGGTGGGTTTATCTGGGCAAAGTCCAACTGTTCAAAGCCAGCCAAGCCTTTGGTAAACCCATTATTACCCCCACACACACACATACACACACACTCACTGCTATTATGGAAGACTACTTAAAGACGTCAAACTCCTTATCTGTTTTATAACTGCATCATATCTCAGAACATCTTACTGTAGTTTTCTCATCTGCAGCTGGGAATAGCTTCCTAATGTCCTGCAAAAGCAAATGACATGTATGTCCAATGTGTACACAGTACATTAGGTTCAATTCAATTTGTGTAATTTCTTTTTTTTTTTTTAAGGACTTGTGAGTTTGAATTGCCCTATCTGTTAAGGTGAATATCCTTACAAATTCCTGTCCAATTGCCAATGAGGTTAAAGTATTTTTTTAACATTGCATGACTGTGTTATTTGTTGTGTCTGCTTTTGGGAAGGGTAGAGGTTTGGTTTTGATCCTATTTGTATATGCATTTGTTTTCTCAGCTTAGTAGAGTTGACATCATAATATCTATAACATTTGTTTTTAACAGCTGCAGCTGATCTGACTTTCTAATTTGGCAATACTTGATTTAAAACAGATACACTGACTGCTTTTTCCAATCATCATGCATATTTTTGAAAAATAATTAACTTTCATTCTATAATGCTGTTGTATATAACATGGTGCAGTTTGTTTGGCTGTATATCACACAGTTTTTATAACATTAATGCAGATAAAATGTTGCTAATATTCATAAATGCTTAACCAAACATTTATATCTCAGAATGTCTTCATATTTTACTAACACCCACTCTAATATAACAGTATCACACTCCATTTCTGCACTACTGATGTAAATAAGAAAAATTACATTTTCGTAACTTTTTACAAATGCACTTTAAGAATTTCAGCCTTGTACCTCCCATGTTGACAATCTCATTATGCACACTTAGCAAAATCATGTCAGATTGCACATGCCAACGTGCTGCCTTAGTGTTATGAGTGCATCTGTACTTGAAAACACTAGCAAGTAGCCTCATCTCAGAACTACAGGCAAGTCTCCTTTTAAGATGAGCACACCCTTACTTGATACAGAGGAACTCTGCGTTCCTAATAACTGTACTTTTCTAAGAAGCAGTCACGTGCAGATTTAAAACAATACATGTATGGCAGGGTTCACCTCCTGTGCGACTGTAATAGCACACTGTTTGGTGATTTTAAACCCCTATAATAAGGCCAGGAGAATTTTATTGTGATTACAAAAATATTGCCATATCTGAACACAGGTTGCTAATGATGTGAGTGGAGTTATGCATCACCAAAGTAAAGATAAGTGGGTTAACTACCAACATATTCAAAATATTTAGTTGCCTTTATTTTTATCCATCATCAAAGACCCTGGTAAAGTCTGGTTCTCCCAAACCCCGTAATATATTGCCTCACTTCAGTTAATTAGAAAAAATATACGGTTATTCACAGTCAACATATTAGGCTTTTGTAAAACAATTAAATGCAACATGTGAAATAAGCCACTCACTGTACTTTTCTGGCCATGTTTTATTACTGATTTGTCACACACACATATTTACAGGCAAAACAAAATTGCCAGAT
The DNA here is from genome assembly GCF_019279795.1 of Protopterus annectens. Lineage (NCBI taxonomy): Eukaryota > Metazoa > Chordata > Ceratodontiformes > Protopteridae > Protopterus > Protopterus annectens. The sequence goes on along the minus strand of NC_056726.1, from coordinate 1,225,766,877 downwards.
GTGTTTCTTTTATTACTTTTTTCAGACCCCATAAGAACATAGTACCAGCCATGTATACAGTGTTGGGGACATACTTTTTGTCATTTTTTAAAGAAATATTTCAAGTTAAAATACACAATTTCATACAAGACTGTGAGGGAAGTCTTTATAAAGAAAGCTATTTAGGAAAAGTACATTTTTGTGAGGAAATCACAACAGTAAACTTCTGAGTGGATGGATCACTGTTGCAGTGTAATTCAATAACAGTGGCTTTTTACTGCAAGTGAATGTCCGTTTCTGCCAAAATTCCAAAGCAGTATTGATGATTCCCCCTGCATCTGGTTATTTCCCTGCCCAGGGTGTCAGCTGGAAACCAGCTACAAAGAAGACTACAACCCATGTCATCTTTATTCACTTTTTGATAACTGGGGATACCAGCAGCATTGAGAGGAGGAAGAAAAAGTAACTACCAACACCTAAAGAAAACCCATCCTTACCACCTATGGTAGGACATCTGGAAAGAACAACCAAAACTGAGGCATTACTATGCACACCAAAATGTTTCCCTGTACGTACGGTCCAAACACTTACCCTTTTCTTAAAGGAGTGACTGTGAGCATATATGCTAGACAGGACACCATCCTACCTGTTACTAGGATATCTATGACTCAACCTATGCAAACAAACTGCTGCAGCCCTCTTTAACCAAGAAGGGGTGGATGGACAAGATAGAACAGGGTCACAAACAAGAGAGCAAGAAGGTATAAACTACTACTGAAGCAGTGGCTCCTTCTACCCAAACATTTTCTGTTTTGCAAGACAACTGTGCTACCCTCATTCTAAAGATCACTACTGAAGTTCAGATATATAAAATGGCGGATTCTGAAACAGCATGCTGTGGCCTGACCCTGGACAAGCTGCTGTGAAGCAAGCCCTGCTCCTAAACTGAATGTCTAGCTACCAATGTTTGAAGATGTATGGATAGAAGGTCAAGTCACTGTCTCAGAAATGTTTTGTGCCAAAACATTCTTGAAAAAAAAGTCCACTGCGGTAACAGTTGCCATGGTAAAATGTGCCCTGACTTTGCTGTCCAGACTTATGATGGTGGTCATAACAGAGAGAAACGGCAGTGGTTAGAGATCTGGAGAAAGTCTATTCAGAAACTGGCCTCTCTTGATTCCCTAGCATGAATGAAATAAAGAGGTGCCCTGTTTTCTGTTTAGTTCTGTTGCTACAGTATCTCACCTGTCCATGTCCATGGAGTGTATTAGAACAGTTTTCACTTAGATATAATGATTTATCTGAAAAAGCAGGAAGGACTGATTTAGTTTTAGCTCAAAATCCACTTTAGTCATAAAAGAAGGGTTGGTTTTGGCAGAACTACTACCTTTGCAATAAAATGTATATATTCTTTATACAGTATGGTCTGAATGGCCAAGATCCTCCTAGCTGATAAGATATCTAGTAAGAAAAGTGTTTTCCAAGAGTGGAAATATAAGATGGCAAACTAGCCAGTTCAGATGGTGGTAGGGTCAGCTTCTCTTTCACAAAGTTCAAGCTCCAAGTGGGAGGGGGGACAGGCTTCCAAGGAGGTCTAAGATTTAGTTCCCTTTAAGGAGTACTTTATCTGTGCAACTTGCTGAAACAGTTGGCTCTACAGGCATGTATGTTAAGACTGATGAAAAATAAAACAATTAAAAAAGGAATATACCTCTTCCTTGGCAGGATTTGAATAGGTAGTGCAGAATTGTTGAAATACTTGCAAGAGCTGATTCAGTCCCCTGGCTGTCATATCAAGCAGACCAGACAGGAGCTTCTGTCACAGGGTAGTAGGTACCTTGGCTTCCTTATGAGAGCAGGTAGTGTCTGAGGTACCATACTGAAACACTCCTCCTAGGGGCTTTGAGATTGAAATGAGTAACTGCCCCCCCGGATCAATAGGTCCGCTCATGATGCCGGACCTAGACTTTGGAATTCGGCCGACCGAGGACCCGCCTGACGGCAGGAGAACCCATCTGTTATGACTGCAGCTGTATGCACGATGAACATCTCATAGTTCCTTCAGATTATGTGAAGTGAAAGAGCTGGGAAAATACCTCTAGAATAATCTTCACACTGCCTTCCCCCCTGCTAGGACTTTTGGGATTAGGAGAAGGACAGAAAGGCATAAAGTAGTCCCTGATCCCACTTTCTTAAAAGGCCTTGCTTGCCTTAGTCTCTCTTCATGAAGGAAGCAGAAGTGAATGAGCTGTTGACGGTCTCCTGCTGTGAAAAGTTCAACTTGTAGGACTTCCCAATAGATTGACTATCTCCGGGAACATTGTCCTGTCAATCACTCATTATCTTCAGGAACATTGTCCTGTCAATAACCCATTCCTCTTGAGCTGTCAAGTACCTGCTTAAGTACTTTGTCAGCATATTTTGGTTGCTGTGGAGATGTACTATAGTTAAGGTAGAGGATATATGGAGACCCGGTGGGGAGAAACAGTGTATCATCTCCCCTAGGTACATCAAGGGAGGATAACAGCCTGAAGGACAGAATAAAGGAATGTGGGAGGAGAAAGAAGGTAATACTCCTGCTAATCTGAATCTGCTGGGAGAAGATTGTGAAATTCTCTCCATGAGGTCTTGAAGTCTTGGACCATGTAAGGTTCAGTCAACTTATGGAGAACTGTACCAGACTGGAAATGACTCAGGATACCATCACAAATGAGGCAAAGAGGGTTGTGGATGCTCGGGTGAAGGTACCATTCACTGGTATGTACCATCGAGAGTGGAGATGGAAGAGTAAGAATACAAGGACAATGGTGTGAGACTTTAGGAAAGTTGATTAAGCTGGGGGAGAGGATTAAGAATCAGTTAGGAGACTAGGAGCAAACTGACAGAATAAGTATGCTATGGAAAGGTGCTAGGGATGGAGGGTTCAGGCCATAGATAGGGGTGAGAGGAAGGTGTAAAAATGGCAAAAAGCCTATAAGGCCAATGAGGCTATGTTGAAATAGGAGGCTAGCAATTAAAATAAAAGCCAGGGCCTACAACAGGTGGCAATGATGGCAGAGAAGGCAGCGTATACATAGGTTTGCAAAAGAGTAATAAAGCAGTGAGGACAATGAAAGAAGTATTCACCATGGTTTCATAATGAAAGACGTATTCACCATGGTTTCATAATGAAAGACGTATTCACCATGGTTTCACAATGAAAGAAGTATTCACCATGGTTTCATAATGAAAGATGTATTCACCATGGTTTCATAATGAAAGAAGTATTCACCATGGTTTCACAATGAAAGAAGTATTCACCATGGTTTCACAATGAAAGAAGTATTCACCATGGTTTCACAATGAAAGAAGTATTCACCATGGTTTCACTATTTTCTAAAAAAACAAGCATATTTATTGAGTGGTTCAAATTTGACTATATGGTGAATTTTCAAACAAAGAACAGATCACTTCTAAGTGCCATCCTTTCCTTGCAGAAATTTACATAAGGAAGGTTTGACAGAAAGATCTTGCAGCGCGAGAGATTTTCTTAGATGAGGTTGTAGCTACCAGGAAGAGAGTTTCCCCAAGACAAGAACAAGCACAAAGGTAGCAGGGTAAACAACTGCAAGAGTAATATTTTCAGATATAAAGAAAATTACCCAGGGAAATACAAGATCTCCAGGTGGGAGCCTGAATAATAAGAAGGCTCTAGAAACTTTAACAGATGAAATATAAGATGCCAGACCAGAATGAAAGTGAGAAATGGCTGGCAAATGCACTGATAGAACAGTGACAAAGACCAGTATTAACATGTTCACAGAAATAAGAAAGGACTAAAGGAAAAGTGATTTTAAAAAGATGGTGGTGGGATTTGGCATAATGGTTAAGGTGTTTACCTTACAGACACAATGTGCAGAGTTTGATTCTCACATGGGGTAATTGGCTAGGCTTTAAATGGCCCACAAGGGCAGTTAGCCTAGTAGTAATCTATGAATCTATGTATATCATTATTAAGTACCCAGGCAGAAAAAAAAAAATTGCTAATGAATTAGGTTAGCGTTAATATATTTATTGAGCTAGGGGTGTGAGGACTATTGGTCAATTTATATTCTTGCAAAATGTTTTTTCATTGTGTTCACTGTGCAAGTTAACAAATCACAGTGTCAACTTTAATTTTATAATATTTTTCAGTTGAATCACAATATACTACAATTGAGTTGATAACTAACCCTAACACTAAATTTTCAAATAGATCTCTGTTGCAGTATTCAGTATTGATAGGGACTTATCTGTCAAGATACCCCATATATCCATCACGTTTACAAATCACAGGCAGCCTTCTCATGCACCATATAACTACTCTTACTATGATCTCACATGCTAGTATAACAGAGATGTATGGACTCACCAAAACTTGCCGCTTTCCTGCCTGTGAAATGGGAGGCTGAAGCCCATAGCTTTAAATCTAGTCTAATCAAGGAGAAAAAGGAAGGTGAGCAAATAAATAAGATAGAAAAGTTACCCTTCCCTGGCCTAGGTAGAGATCATTCAGGTGGCTAGAGGAAAGGTAGCTGTACTGCAATAGTGATCGTTTTGAACATCCTACACAGCTGTGCAGTGTTCTTCATTAGATAACTGTTGCAATAATCCTTACAGACAAGATGGTTGCCAAATCTCAAGAAGACAGGGTGAATGGAGCTGAACCAGAGTCCAGAGTGCCCTGTAAAATAGCCCTACTGAAACTAGTCCTGGCTCTGGAAAAGGCATCCAGTTTGTAATGTTTGGTAAATGTGTGAACACAGGACCAAGTAGCTGCTTCCAAAATGGATTTAAAGTCCACATCCTTCCAAAAAGCCTCAGATGTGGTAATCAGTAGCATAGCTAGGGTGGGACAAGATGGGCAACTGCCCCAGGTGCAAAATGTTGGGGAGAGGGATCAATTGATCCTGATCACTCTTTAATGCATATTAGCTTTTAAAAGCCGGTACTACATTTGCAGTAAAACCTGAGCGCTGCAGTGGTCCATCTGTGATCTTAATTGTATCAACTGCTTGCTACATAGGATCATATCAGGTTACTAGGCTAACCACCCTAAATCCTTTTTAAGCCTAGCCATTTATGCCCTAATTTTACCAACTATCAATACCCATGGACTACAATGGCATTGTACATGCCTGTGCCTTAGGGCATCTACAAACTGCCCCTGTCCATAAGGGTCGCAGGTGACAAGTCAGGGTGAACTACAGCCCTAGTGAAACCAGTCTTGGCTCCAAAGTAGCTTCCTACTTTTTAAAACCTTTCATTTTTTTTTAAACTAAAACCTGAGAGGTGTATAGCTTTATGCAGAATATAAACCATATCAAGATGTCTTTCTGTTTTTTTTTTTTTTTAACAAAAATGAGAGGAAGGAGGGTCCGAGGCAGGGTGCAGAGAAGGGACCTGATTGACTCTTGCATTTCAGAATCCCCAGGTATCTAATCATGGGCTGTTTGTTTTTTTTCTTTATCTGCTCTTGAAAAGCTGGGGGGGCGAAAGGATTGGTTACTGTTTGTAGGAAGCTAACTGGTGGTCCTAAAGCTTTATGAATGCCTTTTGTTGGACTGGCACAGGGTGGTAGTTTAGCCAGCTGTGCTTCTGGTGGCAACTGCCCTAGTAGAAAGAGCCTTAACTTTCTTGGGAAGATTTCTGCCATGGCCAGAACAACAGAATTGAATATAAAGTAAATGCATCAGGAAACAGTATGTTTAGAAATTTGCTGTACCTTTTTCTTGACTTCGTAAGATACAACAAGTTGATCAATTTTCCAAAGTCTTTAGTTTTATACAAATAATACCCAGCTCGGCTTTCTATGCACATCCAGGAGATGAAGAATTTTCTCTCCCTTACTTTGTGGCCTAGGGTGAAAGAGAAGGAGTGGAAAAGTTTGAACTCAAAACAACTTTAGACATAAAAGCATAGGTTGGTTTTAAGACTCACCTTGTCCTTATGAAAAAAACAAGAAACGTTGAACAGACATATGGGTCTGTAATGCTGATACCCATCTAGCAGACATTAAGGCTAGCAGCAATACAGTCTTCCAAGTCCGAAATTTCAGAGAAAAGCTAGCTGCAGGTCACAAAGGGAGGTTCAGTTAACTTATCCAAAAAGAAAGTCAAATCCTAGGTAGGATCTACCATCTTTCTTGGTGGTCTTATATGCAACATCCCTTGAAAAACTGTTACATTTGGGAAAGAACAGATAATGGGAGATCCAGTGGAAGACAGGCTAATAAAGCTGAAAGGTGTGATGTGTCTTTATTGAAGTGCATACTAGGGATAAATAAGCATCTTTTACAGGTACTGAAGAAATACAGGTGCCCCTGTATGACATATGTATCATGTCTTTTGGAACCAAAGAGAAAATATTTTCCATTTCGATAAAAAAAAAGATTTCCTAATAGGTTTTCTTTCCTCCTTCAATTCTTGTTGCATGCTCTCAGAAAACGTTGTGTAGAAGGAATCAAAAACTTATCATCCAAACAGATTTTGGATACTCCATTGAATCAGAGATCCCTTGCCCTGTGCAAATAAGCTCACTTTGTGAGGAAGTGTCTGGTAATTGACCTTGGCCAATTACATGAGAAGGGAGACCCAGTATTGTTTGAATCAAAAGGGGGCCACAAATAATATATTTAGTTGGTCCTTCCTAATCTGTTGAAGAACTTGGGAGATGAGAGAAAGGGTGGAAAGACATAAAGAAACATCCATGTCCAATGGAATGAAAAGGCATCCATCTTTCAGTTCTCCTTACAAGGCTTCCTAGAACAGAAATGTTTCAGTTACCAGCTGAGACCAGAGATAAATAGATCTATTTGAGGAATTCCCTACTGGAATACTATTTGCAGAAAGACCTCCCCAGTGTAGCATCCACTCGTGAGGGTCTACACTGCTACACTGAATCTGCACAGGGGGTCTGCCACCTTAGTTGGCTATGAATTTGCCTGAAGGATACGCTCTGATGAATTGCTATGTCCTAGGCAATCATAGTCAGTTTAAAAAGAAGATAAAACTAGGTTCCATCCTATTTAAGTATGACATACATCAGTGCTGTCACAACTAAGAATGCCTGGAGACCATAGTTAATTCAAAGTTTTTAGGTCATTTATAAGAGCCATCATCTCTTTCAAAATGATGTGTTTGCATCTGTGTTGTGGATCCCACATTCCCTGTACCTTGTCCCTGAGAAACAGCACCCCAAGCAAAGTCTGAAGCATCTGTAGCCACTGCCAGATAAGAGCAGGGAGACTTATTTGGCCCACCAAATGATTTTTTTAATCCTCCCACTTAAAAAAGTTGTTTAATTTCCTCATTAGGGAAATCAGACGATAAAGTGTCATCAGCCTCACATTCAATTCTAGTGGGAGAAGGAATTTGTCTAACATACTCAAGCCCTTCTTGATCAGAAACAGAGAATTCTTCTTACTGAAAAGAGAAGGGAACTCTTTCCCTCTTTAAAATAGTGGAAATTGAGGAAGAGGTAGCAGGTAGAAATGGCTGGAAGGACTGAATTACTTTGGAGAGACCTTGAGCAAAAGTGAATCAGTCCTCCTCCTTGCTTTCTGAATGGAATAGGTATATGGTGGAAAAATGTGTTTAATTTTCTGAGTATATTTCCTAACAGCATCTCCACATTTAGTCTTTGGATTGAAAGCCATAGGCCTGGCCTCCATAAGTGAGCCATAGATGTACTGTCTGACTAGTAGCTGGTGGATGGGTCACTGTCCTTCAGATATTAGTCCTGGTTATTTTTCCCTTCCCAGGTATCTCATGCAAATGTTCAGTCTTGCATGGTATTCAGGCTTTCTCTGCCACAAAAAACTCCAAAGATACTGTGTTAGGGGACCAAAAGTGCCTTGGCAGAATTATCAGTCTCAGACCAAATGAGAGAACAGGATATTTGTTTATTGCCTATCACCACCATAGCAGATATAAGCAAGCAAAATCTGAGTGTAATGCTACTCAATGCTAGAAGTCTAAACCTCAAAATGCACTCACTTGAGGCACTCCTTAAAATGGAGAACATCGACATCTGTGCAGTGACAGAGACCTGGTTCAAGGGTCCAGACAGCACCCCTACATTACCAGGCTATAACTCATACCACACCTTTCAGCCACCTAACCTGGACTGAAACACTAAAGGAAGAGGTGTGTCCATATTCATAAAGGATATCCACACCTCCAGGCTAGTTGCTCAATATAATGCATCCGAAATTATCCAAGTGCAACTAACACTGGGAAAGAATGCAGTCCTGGTTATAGCTTGTTACAGATGTCCTGCCATGCCCCAGGATAACCACTCCATGTTTCTTGATATACTGGGTAATGTTAAGGTATAACCCAATACCCTATTAATGGGAGATTTCAACTACCCCACCATCAACTGGGAAAACTACTTCTGTACTAACTCATTTGCTCAACACTTTCTGGAATTAAATTCCAATGCCCTGGATAAGCTTGTCCATACCCCCGCCAGAGGCAGCAATATCCTGGACCTGGTCATTACCAATATGGGCAACCAATGTTCCACGCCAGACGTCAACTCCTCGCTGGTCAGCTCCGACCACAAGCTAATCACCGACATCAATATCCCACCCTCACCCCCATTAAGGAAACCACTGTAAAAAACTTCTACAAAGCCAACTTCATGCTTCTTAAGACAGACGTAGCAAGCTTCACAACACTCATACAGACAGAAAATAGAGGTACAACTGCTGAATCCTGTACAAATGCACTATATAAGCACATACACGAGTGCATGGATCGTGCCATCCCCAACAGAACCAAGATGCTATCCTCCAAAAAATGGAAGCCAATCTGGTGGTCCCCTGCCATAAACTAACTCTACAACAGAAGGAAGAAGCTGTTGCAAAAAAGAGTAAAATCATCTGATTGCAGGAACTCCCTGGTCAGCCTCAGTAAGAAGCTGAGATCCCTCATAAAATCCTCCAAAGCTAGTTAGGAAAATAAAATCACTACTGATTCTAAAGACAACCACAAAGCATTCTACAGCTATGTCAAGAATCTCAATGGCGACACTCAAATCTGCTCTGAGCTGCAGCACAATGGCACTAGATATACAGAACCAACTGATATTGCCAACATCCTGGCAGAGAGGTTCAGTACAAACTTCACCGCCCCCACCCCCAAAGGGCCCATCACTACACCGGAAGAATGCAAAGCCCCTGTAATCACAACTGCACAGGTAAAGAACACACTCTGCAAAGCCAATAACACAGCATCCACGGGACCTGACAACATCCCAGGCTGCGGTCTGCATGAATTACAGAACGAACTGACACCCCACCTAAGTACCATGTTCAATCATAACCTCACTTAAGGGTTTGTGCTTTCTGAATGGTGCACAGCGACGGTTATCCCACTCCACATAGGGGGCTCCACCACAGACCCCGGGAACTATCGCAAGGCCATGGAACATATCATCTTGGAGCTTATAAACAAGGACATAGGTAACCTCCAAACTCTGGACCCCACTCAGTTTGTGTTTGTAAAAAATAGGTCATGTCTCCTAAACCTGATTGACTTCTTTGAAGCAGTCAACAGAGCCGTGGATGAGGGTAAGGTGGTGCACACAGCCTATCTTGACCTCGCCAAGGCTTTTGACACCATCCCCCACTCTAGAATTATAGATAAACTCACTAGACTGGGCATTAATCCCTATGTCACAAGATGGGTGGCCAACTGGCTCACTGAAAGAAGCCACAGAGTGAAAGTAGCCGACTCCAAATCCAACTTCAGACCAATGACAAGTGGAGTACCACAGGGCTCAGTCCTGGGTTCTCTCCTATTTGGCATCTACTTTTCAGAAGTCCAGGCTAATATGGTAGGTCTTTGGCTAACGAAGTTCACAGATGACTGCAAACTAGGTGCCATAATAGAATCATTTAATGATGCGAACATTCTACAAAGGGGCCTCACTGAGACTGATGCTTGGTGTCAAAGTCATGGCCTCAAGCTCAATGCCAAGAAGTGCATTGTCATCCCCTTTGGGAAAAACACTGTACCCATGGACTACCACATAGGCGGCAGCCTACTAAACACCAAAAGTGTGATAAGAGTCCTTGGGACACAGGTGGACAGTAGTCTCTTTTTTGATAATCACATTGCCACAGTAGTCAGGAAATCCTTCTATGTGGCACTCCTGATCACAAAGGGGCTCACCTCTAGAAGAAAAGAAGTCATTGTTCCTCTCTACTCATCCCTCATCAGACCCATTATAGAGTACAATGCCCCATTTGGCATGTACCTCACAAGACATCTACAACAACTAGAAAGGCCACAGAAATACCTTACTACTACTCTACTCCATCGCTTATCGCCTGCTCAAAGGTGACCTCTGCCTAACATACAAAGCCATGTCAAACCCAAATCTGTTGGACATGCTACACTTAAAGAAACCCCAATCCCCTCCAAGCCACACTCTCCAGGGACCTAAACCTTGCCACCACAATAAACAGAACATGGTGGAGGGATAGATTCTTGTCCCAGATACTTCCCATGCTCTGGAACAGACTACCCATTTATGCCAAGCAAAGCTCCACATTAGCCCTCTTTAAGAAAAATCTCAACAATTGGATGGGAAATAGGAAATTCATCCCGGGGATCACTTCTGTGGCTCTGCTAGACAGGGATGCAGAAAAATAACTTTCTTGAGTGGCAAAAGCCAGGGAACTTTTTTGGCTAGGCTTATATAGGCCCCAGGACCGATAGCCTTGTACCTACCTATGAACCTATGAACTTCTCTTGTAGTTTTTTTCTTTTTTACCTGAGGGGAAAGGTGCATGGAAGAAGGGCAGAACAATGTTATAGTCCTATGCACCAAGTCCTGAAGACATTTTCTAAGTATGTTTGAAGGGAATTAATCCTAATTGTGATAGTCATAGGGTTGAATACTTGAGAGACACTACAGGATTTAATCATGTGTTTTGTCTCAGCAAAAAAAAAAGACGACTGAAGTGGGAGCTTTTGTACTGTATTTGACACTCATACTTTTCTCCTGATACACATAAACAACTTTTTCACAGACAAAAACTATACAGAATGAGGAAGTATCCCAATGGAATCTGCCTGTAAACTTGGTAATTAAGCTAACTCATATGGAGGACTAGACATGATCCTGATGGACATCTGCATAAGTAAATCAGCAGCAAGAAAGTTCTGAGTTTTGGCATGTCTGCACATCCCTCATAGAAGCACATTCACCTTTGCTAAGGGTGGCTGTATGATAAGCAAGAAAGCTGCCTGGCTGTATGGGGCATTGTGGCAGATAAGTACCGATCTGTAAAGAATACTGCGATGGTGATCTTATGAAGAACCATCACTTTCCATCACATACTTTGCTACAAAATGTGAAAAACAGTGACCATCTTCCAGTATTTCATAAACTGCTAAAGCCTTACCTTGCATGTAGATTATGTGTTGGTGATCTGTTGATCCTGGTTAAGCCACATCTACAAATACTCCACAATGTACATGATGGACCATTGGGTTCCCAGCCAGGGGAGTAGCAGGTGGAGCGAGATGCATGTAAAAAGTATGTGCCACTGTGCGATATACTGGAATCTCCTGTAGGAGACTCACACACAAGTCCAGTTAAGATTACACAGCAAGGGAAAAATAGAAAACAATGGCAACTATGCTACAGGTAATGCTGTGCAGGGATGAGCCAATAGGTCCTCATAATGACAAGCACAGACAGATACAATAGTGATGGACAGATATATTAAAATAGATGAAATAAATAGATTACAGAAAGTAAGTATCCAAATGTCAGAAGCCTGATGGACAAAGTAATCATGACTATTAAGAGAAATTCATGTGATAACAGAAATAAGTAGGATATACTGTTGTGCAGCTAAACTCATAATGGATAAAGTGTTATCACAAAATGTAGAAAAACAAAGGAAGGGAAGGGAACAAGAAGAATGTGACAACGGAAGCAGCAAATAAAGAAATTAGAAAGCAACTTAAGACAAATAGTACTGTTAGAAGAATACAAATAAGAGAACCGTTCATCAAAAATCTTTAGAAAGATTGACATTGTGTGTTTTTTGCCACATTAAAGCAGATAAGGATTTATCATACACCATTTCCAATAATAAACTAAAAATATCCTCACAAGCAGCACAATTTAGAAGGTATACAGACAAATATAAATGGAAAGCAGAAAATAAGCAATTTAATGGTGACACAAAAAGGTTTTAAAGATAATTGGAAATAAAGAAAAAAATGAAAAGAAACACCACCGAAAAAGAAGGAATAAGTACATTTTGGGGAAGCATTTATGAAGACCCTTTTGAGTACAACAAAGTTTACAAATAACTGGAAGAATTAAAAGAAACAGTAAGGAGCTGTAATGTAGAGGATGTGAAACGGAATAACAGTATAGGCATAGAAATCAAAACAAAATTAAAAGAAGTACCTAATGGAAAATCCCAGGCCCAGACACAGTATCCTACTTCTGGATAAAAGTATTAAAATCTCTACACAATGATTTAGCCCTGAGTAAAAATAACATATGCACATTACAAAACAGGCACCAATATGGTTAACAACAAGAAAAAGATAATCCTCCTCAACAGTAAATCTGCAAGCCATCCTAAGAACTACACACCAATAAATAATCTTCTGACAACATATAAATTATATACTGGAATTGATGCAGCCGCAGATTATAGTGATTTGGAAAAAAAAGTCTAATCATGGCAACAGAACAAAAAGGTAATAAAAGAAAGCCACATGGAAAAAAAGAGTTATCTATTGATAAAGAAAGCCTTAATACAGAGTTGCAAGAAAGGGATGAATGTGTAAGTATGTCATGAATAAACAACAAAAAAGTGCATTCAACAGCATCCACATTTACAGATAATGAAATACTAAATGATGTACAATATACATCATGCACTGATCATTTGTATTGCTGCAACAATGAAACAGTGGCAAACCACTTTGCAGTTAAGCCATGGTAAAGGGCAAATTATTATCCCAGGGATACAAATTTAAAGGGGGCTATCCTAAGGTGATCCTTTATCACAGCTGCTGTTTTGTCTTGCCCTTAATCCATTAAGCTGTTTACTTCATAGAGTAGTTTATGGTAACTCCTAGAAACCACCCTTGTTTGCAGACATCACATTTTCTTTTTGTGAGCAATTTAAAATTATATTGTTTATCAGATAAGGATCTGAAAGTACACTACAAATGGTCAAAACTTGATATCAGATAATATAAGAATGACATCTGGTGTTGATAAGTGTGCAAAAGCAATATTTATAAGAGGAAGGTTGCAGCACCAATAAAATATCAACATGGGACAGGAATGTGATATAAAGGAACTTAAGTGGGATGTCTGCATAAGTATTTGGGAACAGACAAAGGGCTGGCAATAAAACATGAACAAATGAAAACAAAGCTCAGTAAGGAATATTTCAAAAGACTAAAGGTTTTACTGAAAACTGCCTTGACATCTAGGAATGAAGAACAAACTGTAAATCAATTTGTTCTTCCAGTTCTACCTTACAGGTTTAGTGTGATTGACTGGACCCCAAAATATTCAATCAGTTGAATAAGAAAACAAAAAAATGCTTTGCACTTATCAAATGATATATAAAAAACAGTGCATACCAAGACTATTTTTTCAACACTCTGAAGGAGGTATGGACCTCCTCAAAATTGATAACATGTTTAGAGCAGCCATTGTGTGACTGCATACATATCTGCTGAACTCATCAGAGCCAAACATCGTGAAAGTTTTAAAACATGAGGAGACTTCTAAGATGACATCTTTGCTTAACTTAGCAGAAGTATTTTGAAAAAGAATGAGAATCGAATCAAGCAGAAAATGACGATCAGACAGCAAGTGAAAGTACCAAAAAAAAAAACACATACACACACACACACACACACACACACACACACACACACACACACACACACACACACAATAAAATAAAAGAAAGAATATAAAGAAAAGGAAATAAAATTGAAACACCCACAAATAAAAGGCTATGTATAAAAAACTCCTTGAAGAACCCTGTGTTGACCAAAATTTGAAGCAGGAATGGTTAAGGTGAGGTGAATTTAAATCAAAGATGAAAAGCTAATAATGGTGACCCAAAAATAGTGGGCTACATATACATGATGGTTTATGAAATCAACTGAAAATCTTGGAAAAACGGACAAATGCAGGTTCTGTAACACAGAACTGTAAACAGTTGCATATCTCATTGCTAGGTGTGATACACTCATGGCTGAGGGTCTGTATAGCAAAAGGCACAATAAAGTAGCAAGATTGTGCAAACACTGCAATACAAAAGTAATTGATAAGCACTGTAAACATGAACCACAAAACATTACTGACAATGATGAAATTCAGATCACATGGGATCTCACCCATTATCAACAGCTGAGAAAATACGCACAAAAAAACTAGCTATAGTAGTTAAAAAGACAAAAGTAGCACTGCTCATTGGAACTTCTGTACCCAGTAAATATTGCAACTTGCATACGGAGACACAAAGTCAAAAAATAAGAGGATTTGTAAGTAGAAATGACAGCAATGTGGAAGAAAGATATCCAGATAGTTCTAGCAGTAGCAGTAGGAACAATAGGGCCAGTAAAAAAAAAAGAGCTATAATTGTACTTAAGTGTGTACTTAAATATACTACCAACACATGTAACCCATTATGAACTTCAAATAGAAGCAATTTTGGGTATATCATGGGGGAACAAGACCAGCACTCTTGACTAACATCAAAGGTTAAAGTAATATTAATTTAATGAACTTTAATTATACCCTGGACTTAGGAATGGGGTCCATTCCCATCATGGTCTTACAAACCCAAAGCACTTGGAGAAATTAAAAAGGCTTGCAGTGGCTTTGCCATTTGTTTGCAACTCAGGAACTCATTCAATGACTGCTGACATAATTTTTTTTAAATCTATCAATGTTTTGTTATAGCAAATACTGATTGGGATAGAGGTGCAATCATGGTCACCATCATCATAACTACATGTTTTACTCTATTTCTCAGTTCTCTTGTTGCTCAGATGTATTAGGCAATTTAGATTAAAAGAAATACTGAGGTAATAGCTGCATGTGTGCCTAGTTCATTACTGTGTCATTTGTTTTTGGTCATGTACATTCTGTTGGACGTTTGTCGCTGCCATTTGGCCTGGATCATGACAATACGTTTAGGTGTTTAGGACTAGTTTATTTACCTGATTAACAAAGGAAATAAACAAACTGACAAACATCAGCAAGGTACTTTGAATCCAAACCTAGTCCAAAAGAGCAAAAAATGAGGCCTAAAGCTTGAGACAAGTCTCTCTTTGAAAAGATTGCAGAAATTGAATCCCAGTGACATTTTAGGACAAAACAAATGTCTGGCATACTGTAGTGTCTGGCATAGTGTAGTTTCTAAGTGTCAAACACTGAAATGGAATCAGTTGAACCTTCACAAAGGTGAATGCTACTCTAACAAAAGAAATAGTTACTGTACTGTGACTAATCAAAAGGCTTCTTTAGGGATAAGGATGTTTAGATCACCGAGATCCAGGATTGGCCTGAGGCCTTTTGTTTTCTTGGAAATGAATAAAAGAATCAAGAATGATATTTTAAGCATTTATGGTCTGTTGGGACCTCCTAGATGGCTTGTCAAGGAGTTTTAAGTCCTCCCTCCTTGCTACTTTGAGACAGAAAGAACAGCTAGCAAGGGAAATGATGGAATTTAAGGAAGAGTGGCAAATGGTACTGTATAACCTCTGAAAATGACCTTGCTTATCCTTTTATCCTTGGTGGTATTTTCCAACAACTGAAATTAAAAAGTAATGGACCTTGACTGTCTCAAGAGTGTGGCATTTTAGGAAGCCCTCAGCTGCTGCAATCCACCTTGGGGATGACCATGCTCTCCTTATGTCTGCTAAAACCCCCTATCACTGGGTCCATGACAATGCTTGAAATTAGACTGAAGGGACTGTTTAATTATTTGCTGGTAATGTGAAGTATGATGAAACCACATCCACTGCTGACTGTTCTATAGGGTGACATTTCACACTTACAGCAGTGAAGGTCTGACCCCTAACCCTTCACATGTTTAACTGGCTGGGGCACATAAAGCCAAAGCAAGAGAGGCCTTTGGAATGGACAATCTAAAAAGGTCATCTCAGTATTCTCAATGAACTCAATCAACCACATCCACAAGTGCTGTCATTCCTTAACACCAGATCCTGCCACTCTGGCTGTCCCTTCTCCCACATTGTAAATAACTCAGACTAGGAGTCTGCTCTTTCCAAATCTATCACACTGGACTCTGTGTCTCAGTGATGAAAAGCAGGACTCCATGGTGCAGGAGTCTTAAAAGGACAATTGCCAAGACAGGGGCACCCTATACTGGTCTCCTCTTAAACCGAACATTCTCTTGGAAACTAGTAAACCCAGTCAGCCTTTTTAGTAAAGGTGCTGCTGTGGCCATGTTGTCCTCAACTATTTTAGAGGCATTTTTAAAACTGTCCACTAATAATAGGACTATTCAAGAGGTTTGAGGTGGGTAAAGTGGAAGACCCACTGAAGTCTTCTTTGAGGAGATGGAATTGACTCTAATGGTCAGTATCTCTATCACATTATCTACAGTCTCTAAACTTTCTAAAGGATAAGGCAAAGTTGGCCCCTTCTTTTTTGTCTAGGTTCCCTCTTTATAGAAGGGTCCCTACCAGGGGAAAATGCACTACAACAAATGACTGGAAGGCAATTTGCATTACAATCAGAGCCGAAACCATCGGCACTGCAGAAGAGAGACAGGTGCCAGAAATCCTAATGACAATCCCAGTGCCAGAGGGCCAAGCACTAGGGCCACCAGTGGCAGGAATATCAGAAGTGTCAGAAGTATCAGCAGAATGGGAAATTACATCAGAAGAACCTACATCAGTTCTCAGTAAAACCAGAAAAGCAGCTACTGATGCCAGAGACAGAGCCTGTGGCACAATGGATACCAGTGCATAGGGGAAAATAAGAGTCTCATAGCAGAACATCAGAACTACCTTTGTGCCTTGAAGAGACAGGACAGGAAATGGCACCTTAGACTGGCTTGAAATCTGTGCAGTTTCTACCGGTTCAGTTTGGTTAATACTTGGATAAAATACATGAGGTATTTCAGGTCTGGAATAAACAGGCAAAACCTGAACTGCCATAACAGCAGAAGTAGACTGGACAACTATTATGCATGGCATGTTTCCTGTATAATTAGATGAAAGAGAAAATTCCTTCACAACAAGTTTGGGACAATTTTGTCCGTAGCCCAGTAGGTTCGTAGTTGCCAAAGTGACAAAAAAAGTATTACACAATAAGAAAGCTTCATTTTTGACAAAGTTTTCTTTGACTTATTGATAAAATAAGAATAAGCATGAGAAACCTGCACAGCTCAACTGAAAAGTGAGTCAAAAGACAGAAGAATTACGCATGTATGTTAGACAAAGCTTAAAAAATACAAAAGGGTAGAACAGCCTTCCTAAACTTATGACAGAAAGTTTTAATGAAGACAAATAGAGGGTTATAGAATATCATGGGATTTGCAGAAGCAATAAAGGCAAATAGTGTGCCCACTGGTGGGCAGACAGAATTTCTAAACAGTGAGGATATTGTGAGGAAAGTAGACTATATGGTATGCAAACAGCCACAATAATAATGTTGTCAAAATTTTTTCAGAAAGAAGGTCTTCGTTAAAAAAACTTCTCATCTGCACAAACAAAAAAAAAAAAATCAAACAGATTTATGTGAAGGTAGCTTTGAACCATTTTCTTCTGTCCAACCTTTGAACTTCACAGCGTGGCAAAGAAGTATAGCATGAGAGATGAGTGATGCATGATGGGAAGGGGAGGGTCCCAAACAGCTGGGACAGTCTTTTTTGTCACGCAGTCCTAATGCCTGCGGCAATAGCCTGAAGGTTACTTCAGATGAACCATTTTTTTATCATATAATTCGCCCAGAATTATACCACAGTATAAGGACAAAATTATTGACTTCAATAATTGGCTAAGCTTCTGGTGTCATTCAAAGGGGATCCAGTATCTGTCTGCCTGGGACGACATGATCGACAAACCACGATGCTTTGTCAGAGATGGTCTGCACCTGTTGTCCCTGGGATTCAGGTTACTAGCTAAAGCTCTTGCCACCCCTATAGTGCCTTTTTTAGGCAAGGTTCAAAGGACAAAACCACCACCGTAACAGATATAAGCATGCAAAATCTGAAGGTAATGCTACTCAATGCTAGAAGTCTAAACCTCAAAATGCACTCTCTCAAGGCACTCCTAAAAATGGAGGATATCGATATCTGTGCAGTAACTGAGACCTGGTTCAAGGCTCCAGAGAGCACCCCTGCAATACCAGGCTACAACTCTTACCACACTTTTCAGCCACCAAACCAAGACCAAAACACTAAAGGTGGAGGAGTGTCCATATTCACCAAGGATATTCACACCTCCAGGCTAGTTGCCCAACACAATGCATCTGAAATTCTCCAGGTGCAACTAACACTAGGTAAGACTGCAATCCAAATTGTAGCTTGCTACAGATCCCCCACCATGCCCCAAGATTCTCACTACACCTTTCTAAACATACTGGAAAATGTTAAGATACAAACAAACATCCTAATACTGGGGTGATTTCAACTACCCTGCCATTAACTGGGTAGCTGGATAAATTCCAACACCCTGGATCAACTAATCCATAGTCCCACCAGGGGCTCCAATATCCTAGACTTGGTTATTACAAATATGGGAGATGGATGCTCCACACCAGTAGTCACCCCCTCATTGGTTAGGTCTGACCATAAGCAAATCACCCTTGACATCCACATCCCACCCCCACCCCCAGTAAGGAAACCTCCATAAAAAACCTTCTCCAAAGCCAACTTCATGCTACTCAAGTCAGAAGTGACAAACTTCATGACACCCATGCAGACATGAGCTGAAAGTTCGACTGCTGAATCCTACACTAAGGCACTATACGAGCACATCAACTCATACATGAATCGTGGCATCCCAAATAGAACCAAGACGCTCTCCTCCAAAAAAAGGAAGTCAATCTGGTGGTCCCCTACCATAAACAAACTATACAACAGAAGGAAGAAACTGTTGCAGAAAAGAGGAAAATCCCAGGATGCAAAAAACTCCCTTACCAGCCTCAGTAAGAAGCTGAGATCCCTCATAAAATCCTCCAACGCTAGTTACGAAAATAAAATTGCCAAAGATTACAAAGACAGCCACAAGGCATTCTATAGTTATGTCAAGAATCTAAATGGCAATGCTCAGATCTGCTCTGAGCTACAACAGAATGGTATTAAATATACTGATCCCAAGGATATTGCCAATATCCTGGCAGATTGATTCAGTGCCAACTTCACCCCCTCTCACCCCCTAAAGGGCCCATCTCAATACCAAACGATTGCCAAATTCCGGTAATCACCGCCACACAGGTAGAAACCGCACTCAACAAAGCTATGAATACAGTATCCATAGGACCAGATGACATCCCAGGCTGTGTACTACATGAACTACAAATGAACTGGCACCTCACCTAAGTGTCATGTTTAATCATAGCCTCACCTCAGGCTTTGTGCCCACTGAGTGGCGCACAGCTACAGTTATCCCACTCCACAAGGGGGGATCCACCTTGGATCCCGGGAACTACTGTCCCATCAGTCTGATAAGTCTGATCTGCAAGGGCATGAAACGCATTATCATGGAACTTATAAATAAAGACATTGGCAACCTTCAAACAATGGACCCCACCCAGTTTGGTTTTGTGAAGAGGCGATCTTGTCTCCTGAACCTGATTGACTTCTTCAAATCAGTCTACAGAGCTGTGGACGAGGGTAAGGCGGTCCACACAGCCTATCTGGACCTTGCCAAGGCCTTTGACACCATCCCCCACTCTGGAATCATAGATAAACTTGCTAAGCTGGGCATAAATCCCTACGTCACTCGACTGGTTGCCAACTCACTTACTGACAGAACCCAGACTGTAAAAGTAGCTGACTCCAAATCCAGCTCTAGACAAGTGACAAGTGGAGTACCTCAGGTTTCCGTCCTGGGACCACTCTTGTTTGGCATCTACTTCTCTGAAGTATAGGCCAACACTAAGGGACTCTGGCTAACAAAGTTCACAGATGACTGCCAACTGGGAGCCGTTATTGAATCCCCAAATGATGTGGATATTCTACAAAAGGGCCTTACAGAAACAGATGCTTGGTGCCAGAGCCATGGCCTCAAGCTCAGTGCCAAGAAATGTATAGTTATCCCCCTTGGGAAAAACCTTGTACCCATAAATTACTACATAGGTGGCAGTATACTAAACACCAAAAGTGTGATGACAGACTTAGGGACACAGGTGGACAGTGGTCTCACCTTCGATAACCACATTGCCACAACATTTAGGAAATCCTTCTATGTGGCACACCTCATCATTAAGGGCTTTTCATCCAGAAAAAAGGAGGTCATTGTCCCACTGTACTCAGCCCTCATTAGACCCATTATAGAGTACAATGCCTCGTTTGGTATATATACCTTAAAAGACATCTGCAACAGCTGGAAAGGCAACAGAAATACCTCAAAAAATGAATCACAGGCCTAAAGCAGATGCCCTATGCTGACGTCTTAAAAAACTCCAGCTATACTCTATGGCATATCGTCTACTCAGAGGCAATCTCTGCTTAACATACAAGGCCATGTCAAACCCAGAGCTGTTGGACATGCTCCACTTAAAGAAATCCCAATCCCTCAGAGCCACACGTTCCAGGGATCTAAACCTTGTCATCACAATAAACAAAACATGCTGGAGGGATAGGCTGCTGACCCAGAGACTCCCCATACTCTGGAACAGACTGCCTATACATGTCAAGCATTGCGCCTCCTTGGCCCTCTTCAAAAGGAACCTTGACGACTGGATGGGAGATAGGAAATTCATCCCGGGGATCGCTTCAGTCACCCTGCTAGACAGGGTTCCACGGAAGTAAATATTGTGGGAAGAAATATCCAGGGAATTGTTATGGCTATGCTTGTATAGGGCCTAGGGCCAAATAGCCTAATACCAACCTATGAACCTATAACAGAATGGAGGAAAGGAAGGACACATCTGGCTAGGACAAGCAAATGTAGAAGTGACATCAGAAGACGTGAAAATCATATGAACTGAAGGAACATCTTTGATTCAGTCTCCATAAAGCAAGGGGTGGGTAACTGCTGGGAGGCATGCAGGGTAAAGCTGGAAGAGCAGTAGGATGACAGCATCATGGATGAGCAGAAGGAGGTGGATATGGAACTGATTACCCTAAAGGAGGATAAAATGCAGGGAGCAGATGAGTTGCCTCACAGAGTCCTCATAATTCTGTCTATTGTGCCAGTGGAACCCTTGGCAGAGACTTTCAAAAGATCACTGGACACAGCAGAACTGCCTGGGGACTTGGGGATAGCAACAGTAGTACCTTTTTATGGGGAAGGTAGGAAATAACATGGGGAGAACCCTGAAAGGAAGGCTGTTACCAGTCTCTGGAACAACAATTAACAATGGTTTATGGCTAGAAGGAGCCGACAAGTTACATCTGTTCCACTTTTATAACTGTTAAACAACGTATGCCTAACCTTCAGCAAGGCCACTGACTCATTCAGATAGAGGAGGCTGACAGTAAAACTGGAAGACGAGCGAGCAGGATCAAGATTAAGGAATTGGGTTGTTTATGTTTGAAGGGCAGGGCACAGAGGGTTTTAGTGAGAGGGAAGATGTCATGAATAATAGAAGAGTCAGTCCTCTTCCAGTCCAGTACCCTTCATTGTGTTTACTGTACACATACTTAACAGAAGAAAGAAAAGGAACAGATTGTTTGCTGACAATAAAAAGAGCAGTGCAGTAGCACAGTATGGGGGAAACATTCTAAGGAATGTTTTGGAAAGGCTGACCAAGTAAGCAGAGAGGTGGTAGCTGGGGTTCAGTGCAGATAAATACTGCACTTGGTTCACAATAGCCCTTGTGTAGATATCAATTGGGGGCATGAAACTAATGAAAGTGATCTGGGAATGGTGATCATACTTAAAATGTCCACAAGGCAGTTAGCTCAGAGGACTGAGGTTCTGAGCTATTTCCTGTAGTCAAGGGAACAGGGTTTGATTTCTTTCACCTCCATTTGCCTACTGCATGACTCTGAGAAAGTCAGTTAAGCAGAGAGTGCTCCCAGGTTGTTACCGAAAAGCAACAGTTGTGTCCATTGCAGTTATCTGTTTAACAAATGTATACAATAAAATAAACAAGAGAAATAAAATGATATGACCACAGACTAAAGGATGTAGGGTTTTTCTCACTGCAGACAAGAAGTAACAGGTGTGACATGAAACAAGATCATGTTATGGGTATATAAAAGCTTCACTCTAAACAGGAAGGGAAGACGAGTAAAATGGAGACACAAGCAGCAGGCTGTAGGGGCTAACTACTCTCTAGACCAGATAAGTTTACTGTTTCCCTAACTTCTCTCTAGACCAGATAAATTTACTGTTTCCTTCTACTATCAAGCAAATGCAGTCTAGAGATGAATGCCCATGTTGATGGGTATCTCCCAGACCATCACTGCAAGTTTCCACAGTGGGTAAAAGTTGGAGCTCCCCAGCTTTATAATACATGATATCACTGTATTACTGTCTTGTCACTGTGAACACTCCTTGCTGAAAACCCTGGGTGAATAAGGCTGACTGGATATCAGCCCTCAGAAGTCTGTGTGACTCATGGTAGAGCGATAGGATTTATATTCTTTTGAGGCAGTTAGATTGTGTAGAGCAAAAATTGTCTTGGTCAGAAGCCTTTGGGGCCTTTCACGTTAATCAAGGTGTTTTGAGAGGTACAGTGCAAACAGGGCATAGTTTTCAAGAATAGGTCTAATAAGGAGACAGTATAGACAAAGACTGTATGGGACCTACAGAAAATCTCTCATAAAAATCACCTAGGTAAGGTAGAGGGACTTCTTAAGCACAATGGCATCAAGGTGATCAAATGAAAGATTGTTATCAACATAAACACAAAGTCCCATATAACTGTACCTGCTTTGACAGGGGTACCATCAATGTAGAGAGAGGAGGGGGGTGACCTTTGTAGCGAGAGGAGTGGGGGGATGCCTTTGTAGCAAGGGGAGTGGGGGATGCCTTTGTAGTGAGAGGAGTGGGGGATGACTTTGCAGTGAGAGGAGGAGGAGTGGGGGGATGCCTTTGTAGTGAGAGGAGATGGGGTGCCTTTTTCAAAGATAACTACTGCATCTTTTGGCATTTAAGGTAAGCCTGGAACTGACACACCAGGCACTGGTCTAGACCAGACCTTACTGGAGTATCTGACTGAGTATTGGGAGGATTTGACAACTGCATCCAGTCTGCAGATATCTAGTTAGCAACAATCCAGTTACATCACTTTTCACTTCTGTGGAGTAGACGCCAAACAGAAAACTTCACACAGACAATAAGTGGAGGACCTGAATCCTGCAGTTGTGAAGCAGAGATCCTGCCTCTCTGTCACCATGCTTCAAAAGTATATTTCGAAATAAATCGTGTAAGAAAAAAAAAAAAAAAGCTCCCACAATGGGGGTGCAGGGAAGCAGCACTGTAATGGTGTTTTGGTGTTTTGTGTGCTAGTATGGTGCATACTGTTTTGTGTTGCTGAGTTTGTAGGGCACAGATATTTCATCCATTCATTCAGTTTGTTTATCGGGGTAGTACACTGACTATAAAAAAATATGTAGGCGCAGCTCTGGTGAAGAAATTCAGAAGAAAAAAATGAAACAGGTTAAGTTTACAGAGTAATCACAGAAGGTAAATAATCCTGTAGGCAATTGAAACAGTACATAATTATTACTGACAGAGTATGAAAACAAATGTAAATTCATTTTAAGTAGTAAATATGATATAGAAGCAGCAGGTGAGATCATAGGGTCAAAGCAGAAGTGATGTAGATCAGGAGGGTGTTAGGCAACGGGTCCAGTGGAAAAGCACTTGCAATCATATTTTTGACAGAGCTGACGTCAGCTGTGCTCTGAAGATGGAGAATGAGCAGACTTCTTTTAGTTGGGGGGGAGGGAATGCTAGAGTTTGGATACAAGAATGAAGAAGGAATGCAGTGCAGTTTGGTTTGGGGTGTCTGGAGCATCTGAGTCATAACAGTAGAAGACTGACTTTTTCATTACAGATCCATTTCCTCATGCAGCATCTGAGAATACCCCTGCTGAATCTGTAACTGGGTTTTTACAGCGTTAAGCTAATAACAGGACTCAAGAACCTCAGGTGACATAACAAAGGAGTCTGAATCCCACATACACCTTACAAACCATGTCCCCAGTCCACTGAAATACTCGCAGTTTCAAAATTATTCAGGTTAATAGCCTGTCTCAGTCTCAGTGGTAACTGGTTCCACAGAATACGCTGTATAAAATGTAAGAAAGTTACCTTCAGGGAAGTATTATGTTTCTCAATGGTAATTGAAAATACGTCATTCCTAGCTAAGCAGCAATGAAAAGTGCCAGCTCTAAAGCACCGATTACAGCCCAGGTGACCTGGGTTTGCTTAACCCCTTATGGGTCTGATGAAGCTGGTGGGGAGGATGGGTGGTCCCATTCTGCAGGGGGGGGGTGCACACTTACCAGCATATTACCACTTTTCCACTGAGAAGGAAAGACAAATCATCACATACATGGACTTGGGCAGGAGTTAATCTCACCAAGCAAACACCTGGTGGTAGCCTCCAGCACTTGTGTACAAAAGCATGCACACGTATGGGGAAGGCATTGTAGGCCTCTGCAGTGATGTGAACGTGACAAATTGTTGATGACAGTTTCAGCAAAAGTATGGTGTTCAAAGTAAATTTGCAAAACTACTTCAGCGATAGTGTGGTATTCATCTTTCTTCACTGTTGTGCAACCTCATAGTTGGTATATTTAAGTTTAGGGGTGCGGGCTTGTCCCAACCCTCAGATCTTGGGAGTACAGAGGTACTTCTCCCCCTCAAAAAAATTTCTGAGGTTCACTTGAAGCCGTTTCAGCAAATTTGTTTTGCTAACTTTACTGCCAAGGTAATATGTGGCAATCAACATAAATCTGCAGTGATGAGGATAGTACATTCTCCCACTCAGAGGTGAAGTTAGGCCACTACTAAAATCCATCATTGTTGGAAAGGTAGCAAGGGCACAGAGCACTCTCATAGCTGCCTAAATGACATCCTCCTTCAAACAGCACTCACCTTGGCACTCTGGGTGAGATAGCTAGTGAGGCAGAATTAACAGTCATGTCCACTTACAGAAAATTCTGATAGGCACTGTGGCAAAAATAAAATAAATAAGAACGGGAAGTAAAATTCAGTCCAACAGTAACCACTAATAACTTAGTGAGACATTTATCGGCAAAACTTAAAACACCCCTGGGTAATCTGCAGTATGTAGATTGACATTTTAAACAGGCCAACTGTTCAAAGTGGGATTCCATTTAAACCATAAAGCCTCACTGCAGTTTCATTTCTGATCCTGTTCAGGAACTGTTGAACCTATTTTTCTAACAAGGATGAACAAACATGGTGATCCTGAATATCAAAAGGAACTGGAACTTTACAAATGCCTGTGCTTGCCCTGCACGCTATGAAGTCAGTCAGGCTTTTCAGGTGCAGATGGCTGAGAGTCTCCAGCTCTAAAAATGCAGATTCAAAACCATTCCTAGATACCTGCTAAAAGAAGGAATGTCTAAAGACCTGGGTTCCTCACATTACTTCTTTGAATAGTTATGAGCGATTCAGTCCCTATTCGAAGTACCCCATTATAATACTGATCCTCACTATCGCTGCCAGTGAGAATGACAGTTCTCAGTGCTAGTTTCAAACATCATGGAGGAATGAATCTGGACCATGTATAATAAGTCATTTTCAACCAGGTCCAAATTTTGAAGAGGGTTCCTGAACGGGTGCGCTCTCTCACTCTCTCTCTCTCTCTCTCCATGTTTTGAGGGATTGTTCCCTGAAACAGATGAGGAGGGCTGTGGAACTTGGATAGAAATGTCTCTGCAAACCCATTATGTATTCTTCCATAAACTGACATTAGGTGAAGCTACTAGCAGTAACCCCCCCCCCAGGTGGTGTACCTTGGAAGCTGATGGGGCAAATGTCCCAGTACCCACAGTCACAATGGAGATCAGGGGAAAGTTTGATAAATTAAGTGGTTTTCAGGCAGAAATTAATGAAAACAGTTTTAAAACTGTGGTACTAATAAAACTTTTAAAATCCTCATGGTCAGAATATTGTAACATCTCCCCACAAAAAAAAAAATAGCAATGAAGACAGTAACCTTTAGGAGGAATATGTTTCACATGGGCATATTCTAGACAGTAACCTTTAGGAGGAATATGTTTCACATGGGCATGTTCTAGACAGTAACCTTTAGGAGGAATATGTTTCACATGGGCATGTTCTAGACAGTAACCTTTAGGAGGAATATGTTTCACATGGGCATGTTCTAGACAGTAACCTTTAGGAGGAATATGTTTCACATGGGCATGTTCTAGACAGTAACCTTTAGGAGGAATATGTTTCACATGGGCATGTTCTAGTACCTTTTTCTCGAGATGATGTTCCAAAAACAAAACAAAAAAAAAAAACAAATCCCTAAAATCACAATAGCAAAATTTATGGATAATAAGAAAAAGACACAGCCAAATGTACTCACTGTTCTGCAGGAATTCTAGAACTGAATTGACCAACAGTCATCCACTACAGAGCATAAGAAAATGACTGCACTCTCCAGCAAAAAAAAAAAGGATGGTATGGGTTATGCTACCCTTTGCATCCACTATGCAAGGGAGATAACCAAGCAGCATGGGGGGGACATCAGCTTTGGAATTCTGCTCAGAACAGATATCGGCCATTGGCAGAAAAAATACATTATAGAAACAGACTATAGCAGTGAGTGCTGTGATAGACATCTCCATTTTGGTTACTGAGGGACATCACTGGGATTTAAGACAAACAATGGCCTAATTCACACAGTCCATCTTTATAAAGCGTTAGCTTTCCCATTACTCTAAAATAATAATAATTAAAAAAAAAATTCTGGGGTTGAAGATATTGCTTTGACTAAGCCACAAGGCCAGCAAAGAACAGTACTTTGATAAAAATCACAGGCCATCAGCCACCAGGGCCTTTGCCATCAGCTACTTTTATGTGCAATACCGTTTTCTTCCTTGAAGTGTTTGTGACATTAAAAAAATACTTTCTGAAGCTGTACTCAGTACATGATCTCCAATCTTCTTCTAAACTGAGACAGAAAGCAGTAAGGAGTGTAATATCTGATATTAAAAACTATAATGAATTCTGAACAATAGCAAAACTGCACTTACTATGTTAAAAGAAAAAAGGGAGAAAGTTATATAAACTACGGAGGAGCATTTTTCTCTGCAGTGCACTGTCCTTTAGCCATTTTAAAACCTTAGTACTGACCACAGGACATGATAAGGTCAATAAATATTATGTGCCTTAAGTCTTCAGAAATGTAGGCTTCTGATGGAGTTCATTCCAAATATTGCCATATCCTAATGACAATCCAAGTATTCTACCTGTGTTATCACTGTCCATGTTCCAACTGTCTGTTGACCTTTATTCTAACCGTACACCCAGCCTTCTGCTACTTTTGTATGGCATTTTTAAGCATGTGATGCAGTCTAGCCTTTAGAACTACAGGAGCTGAACTGGGGGGTGACTTGGATATTGTAACTGTAATCTGAATGACGACCCAGATAAGATAAAGCACATTATCAGAAGCAGCACTGGTTTAGGAGTTTACTTTTTCACTGGTTGCCTTTACCCTCCTAGTCCTTGCAAACTGGTAAGCAAGACAACTAAATTTATACTCCCATAAGATGAACAACTGCAAACAGAACTCCTGAATCTGGTACAAGGCTGACAGACAATGCCTATGAATATACAAGAACTTGTTTTGTCTTTTCTTCTCCCATTCCTTCTATTCACTGTTTACATCTGGCACTTCACTACAAGGATTGTCCCAGGCACAGTCTGTGTTTTGTTGATAAAGCCTTTCTTTAACATGTTTTCTGTTGATGTGTCGGCGCAGTGTATTCCTCTCTGTGAAACGCATGTGGCACAGTTCACACTGGTACGGTTTTTCACCTGTGTGGACCCGCTGATGCCGCAGAAGCTCACCAGATTCTCGAAAGCCTTTTTGGCAAATGGCACACAGGAAAGGCTTTTCACCTGTGTGGATGTGCTTGTGCCGTACCAGGTGGGATGAGCGCTTAAATGACTTACCACAGTCCTTACACTGGAAAGGCTTTTGTTCCGAATGTGTGATGCTATGTCTCTCCAAGTCTGAAAGGTACAGAAACATTCGATAACACACTGTACAGTAGTGGATCTTTCTGGGATCCAGTGGCTTTTCCATACTACCAAACCACCTTGGATCTCGTTTACCTTCTTTTTTTGTGCTCTTCACTAACTCTGTTTTGGAAATAGTATAAGGGATTCCTTTGTCATCAATCAAAAGATAATCTTCATCTTGTACCATCTCACCACTTTCTGATCTGTCCTGAGATGAATGGTCTTTATCATCATCCTCATCTTCATCATCATCATCATCATCATCACCATCATCATCATCATCATCTTCTGGATCATTGCCAGTCCCCTGAGAACAATCTTCTTGATCTGAACTGTCCATAGCATCACTGGAGCTCTCAGAGTTGTCACTGTCAGGCATTTTGTGCATACTGTTATCATCAGAACATGTTTCTTGACCCTTAGAGCCTTCCATCTTCAAGTCATTACATTGCAAGATGGGTAGTTTCCTTGGAGGCATAACAGTTCTTCGCTTAGAGCTACTGTACTCTTGATCTCCTACAGAAATTGGGTCAGTTTCTACTTTTACATCTTGCAGGTCAGCTGTTCTTTCTATTTGCACTGCAGATGTTTGCATACTGTTATAATTCATATTGTCTGTGCCCTTCAAGTTTGGGTCAGCTGATTGCATTGTTGCCGTCACTGTTCTGGAACTGAAAGCTTGTTTTGCCCCTTGAGACTCTGCCTCATTTGCCACATCATTGGTCTGAGTTACAGTAGCATGGCTACAGATAAACTCGTCAAGCTTTCTTGGTGGCATCAGAGTTCTTTCACAGCTCTCAGGTTCCGGTTTTCCTTGAGATATAGATCCAGGTACTGACTTTAGTATTTGTGGGTCACCAGAAAGTTCTGTTTTCAGGTCATTCAGAGCTTCAGTGTGGTTACTTTCATCAGTGGTGGAATTAATGATCAGTTTCCTTGGAGGCATCAAGGTTCTTCTCTTTAAGCCCTCCAGTACACGATGACCTTGATAACCTACTTTGGTTGTTGACGTGCTGACTTCTGAATCAGCTGGATTTTTTCTGCTTTGAGAAATATTGAGATGACTTTCCATTCCATTTAAATCTCGCTGGATGGAGTCAAACGTCAGTTTCCTTGGTGGCATTTGAGTTCTTCTTTTGATATTATTAGACTCTCTTTCCCC
The DNA here is from genome assembly GCF_019279795.1 of Protopterus annectens. Lineage (NCBI taxonomy): Eukaryota > Metazoa > Chordata > Ceratodontiformes > Protopteridae > Protopterus > Protopterus annectens. Next base: position 1,225,737,315 of record NC_056726.1, on the reverse strand, counting down.
TGGATGCACCTGTGAGGCTGCTGAGGGAAAAGAGGATAAGTTGTCAGATGTTTCCTTTCTACAGGTATCTAACAGTTTGCTGCTGAACTCTTGTGTCTCTGTATCTTTGCAACTAAAGTCAAATGTTCTCTTTCGCGGACGCATGATCGTTCTTCTTTTGCATCTTTCCACCTTTTTCTCTTCTTTGGGTACTGTCTCCGCTACAGCGCTTGTAGCCTTCAAGACAGTTTTTTCTTTGGTCCACACACTTTGTTTGCTGAGGTACTCTTGGTTGTCTGTGCCCTTTAAGTTAAGACTTTTAACTGGCTCTCTTTTAGGCATCACTTTTTCCATAGAATATTCAGTGAAATATTCCATTGGAGGCACATAATCAGTAAATAAATTGCTTGCCTGTACATTATTCGAGTATTTACTTTTCTGCCCATGTCCTAATCTGCCTTTAAAACAATTACTTCCAGAAACACCAGATGTGACTGGAGTACCTAATGCCCTTGGAGGCTGAAAAGCTTTGGTGAAAATGAAACCTTCAGCAGTATTTTTTTTCTTTTTAACTTGTCCAGCGTTTGAGCCACTTTCCCCACTGCTGGGCAGCAGAAAGTATGAGAATTTACAGTCAACAGATCCACTAAGTGGTCTGTTGTTATAGTGAGTGTTTTTTGAAACAATGTCCTGAGACCTTTTATTGGAATCTCCACAATTCCTGGGAATACCACTGCTACTCTCTGTATTTCTGGCTGCTAGATAGTTGAACATTGATCTGTGAAGATATGTGTTGTACTGACTTAGCCCGTGCCCTGGTTTTGAATCCTGTGAAATCATTGTCTGGAACAGCTGCATTGGTCCATTACTTTGTTTCATCCCACTAGAAGGGCCATTTGGATCTGTGCTACCACTTGGAACTGCCGAAAATGCATGCCGACCAGTATGGTCCATTGTTTCTTTCTACAGAGGCCTACAAATAAAATACAGAAGGACATAGTCAGAAAACAATATCAGGCATAACCACCATTATATTTACTTAGAGCACACTTGCCTGTATCTCTGTAAAAATACCAACTGTGGGATTCCATATGTTTTTATCGCATCCTACCATACTGATCTGTAGATTATTTAAAGTATAAATTACAAAAATATTTTAGGATGATAATATTATCTGAGTCATGCAATAGATACATGTGTGCTATAACTGAAAGCCATACATTAACCTTAGAAAGTAGCCACACCATCTCCCATTAAATATGCTCCCTTACATAGTCATAGGTAGGTACTAGACTATTGGCCCTAGGGCTTATACATGCCTAGCAAAAAGGTACCCTGGCTTTCGCCACCCAAGAAAATTATTTTCCTGTGCCCCTGTCAAGCAGAGCCACAGAAGTGATCCCCGGGGTGAATTTCCTATTACCCATCCAATCATCAAGATTTTTCTTGAAGAGTGCTAATGAGGAGCTCTGTTTGACATAGATAGGTAGTCTGTTCCAGAGTATTGGAAGTCTCTGAGACAGGAATGTATCCCTCCAGCATGTTATGTTTATTGTGGTGACAAGGTTTAGGTCCCTAGAGCATGTAGCTTGGAGGGATTGAGATTTCTTTAAGTGGAGCATGTCCAACAGCTCTGGATTTGACATAGCTTTGTATGTTAGGCAGAGATCGCCTCTGAATAGGCGAAATGCGACGGAGTAAAGCTGGAGTTTTTTGGGTCGTTCTGTGTAGGGCATCTGTTTAAGGCCAGTAATCCTCTTTGTGAGGTATTTCTGTGGCCTTTCCAGTTATTGCATATGTCTTGTGAGGTACATACCAAAAGGGGTGTTGTACTCTATAATGGGTCTAATGAGTGATGAGTGGAGAGGAACAATGATCTCTTTTTTCTGGATGAGAAACCTTTTGTGATGAGGTGTGCCACGTAGAAGGATTTCCTGATCACTGTGGCGATGTGACTATCAAAGGAGAGACTAATGTCAACCTGTGTCCCAAGGTCTCTTATCACACTTTCGGTGTTAAGTAAACTACTGCTTATGTGGTAGTTCATGGGTACAGAGTTTTTAACAAAGGGGATGACAATGCACTTTTTTGGCATTGAGCTTGAGACCATGGCTTTGACACCAGACATCTGTCTCAGTGAGGCCCTTTTGTAGGATGTCCACATCGTTAGGAGTTTCAATTATGGCTCCTAGTTTGCAGTCATCTGCAAATTTAGTTAGCCAAAGACCTTCTGTGTTAGCCTGTACTTCAGAGAAGTAGATACCAAACAGGAGAGGACCCAGGACTGAACCCCATGGTACTCCACTTGTCACTGGTCTGAAGTCTGATTTGGAGTCTGCTACTTTCACAGTGTGGGTTCTGTCAGTAAGCCTGTTGGTAACCCATCTTGTGACATAGGGATTTTATACCTAGTTTAGTGAGTTTATCTATAATTCCAGAGTGGGGGGTGGTGTTGAACGCCGTGGCGAGATCTAGATAGGCTGTGTGAACCACCTTACCCTCATCTATAGCTTTGGTGACTGCTTCAAAGAAATCTTTCAGGTTTAGGAGTCATGATCTGCCTTTTACAAACCCGAACTGTGTGGGGTCCAGAGTTTGGAGATCTCCAATGTCTTTGTTTATAAGTTCTATGATGATACGTTCCATGGCCTTGCAGACCAGGCTTGTCAAGCTAATGGGGTGGTAGTTCCCGGGATCTGTTGTGACCCCCCCCCTTTGTGGAGTGGGATAACTGTCGCGGTGCGCCATTCAATGGGTACAAAGCCTGAGGTGAAGCTATAATTGAACATGGTACTTAGGTGGGGTGCCAGTTCATTCTGTAGTTCATGTAGAAGGCAGCCTGGGATGTTGTCAGGTCCCATGGATGCTGCGTTCTTGGCTTTGGAGAGTGAGGTTTTTACCTGTGCAGCCGTGATTACAGGAACGTTGCATTCTTCCAGTATAAAGATGGGCCCTTTAGGGGGTGAGAGGGGGAGTAAAGTTAGCACTGAACCTATCTGCCAGGATGTTGGCAATATCAGTTGGTTCTGTATACTTAGTGTCATTGTGCTGTAACTCAGAGCAGATCTGAGTGTTACCATTGAGATTCTTGACATAGCTATAGAATGCTTTGTGGTTGTCTTTAGAATCGGTGGCAATTTTGTTTTCATAACTAGCTTTGGAGGATTTTATGAGGGATCTCAGCTTCTTACTGAGGTTGACCAGGGAGTTCCTCCAATCATGGGATTTTATTCTTTTTTGCAACAGTTTCTTTCTTCTGTTGTAGAGTTTGTTTATGGCAAAAGACCACCAGATTGGCTTCCTTTTTTTAAGAGGATAGCATCTTGGTTCTGTTAGGGATAGCACGATCCATGCACTCGTGTAAGTGCTTATAAAGTGCATTTGTGTAGGATTCAGCAGTCGTACCTCTATTGTACATCTGCAGGGGTGCCGTGAAGTTTGCCACTTCTGTCTTAAGAAGCATGAAGTTGGCTTTGGGGAAATTTTTTATGATTGTTTCCCTAATGGGGCGTGGGTGCGGGATGTGGATGTTTAGGATGATTAGCTTATGGTCGGATCTGACCAACCAGGAGCTGACCTCTGGTGTGGAACACCGGTCACCCATGTTGGTGATGACCACGTCTAGGATATTGCTGCCCCTGGTGGGGGTGTGAATAAGTTGATCTAAGCCGTTGGAATTGATGAATTCCAGAAAACGTTGAGCAAAAGAGTTGGTACACGAGTAGTTTTCCCAGTTAAGGGTGGGGTAGTTGAAATCACCAATTATTAGGGTGTTGGGTTGTATCTTAATATTTTCCAGTGTATCAGTGGGAATCCTGGGGCATGGTGAGGGGTCTGTAGCAAGCTACAATTTGGATTGCGGTTTTGCCCAGAGTTAGTTGAACTTGGATAATCTCGGATGCATTATTCTGAGTAACTAGCTTGGAGGTGTGGATATCCTTGTTGAATATGGACACGTCTCCACCTTTAGTGTTTCAGTCCTGGTTTGGTGGCCGAAAGGTGTGGTATGAATTATAGCCTGGTAATGCAGGGGTGCTCTCTGGAGCTTTGAACCAGGTCTCTGTCACAGCACAGATGTTGATGTTCTCCATTTTAAGGAGTGCCTTGAGTGAGTGCATTTTAAGGTTTAGACTTCTAGCATTGAGTAGCATTACCCTCGGATTTTGCTTGCTTGTATCTGTTATGGTGGTGAATTTGTCATTTGAACCTTGCCTAAAAAAGGCACTATAGGGGTGGCAAGAGCCTTTGCCAGTATCCGGAATCCAAAGGGCGACAGGTGCAGGCCATCTCTGGTAAAGCAGCGTGGTCTGTCGATCATGTCATCCCAGGCAGACAGATACTGGATTCCCTTAGAATGACACCAGAAGCTTAGCCAATTGTTGAAGTCAATCATTTTGTCCTTGTACTGTGGTATCACTCTGGGTGATGGCAGGATGCTACTCAGGGCTAGGGTCATACCTGCCTGGGCTACAAGATCGGAGACCTCCTCCATGTCTCTTTTCATGTAGTCCAGGGAGGTACGTCTCAGGTCATTCACACTAACATGGACAATGACAGAGTCATATTTGTACTTGTTGTGGTGTGACCTCAGTGCGTGCATTATTTGGCGGATCCTGGCACCTGACAGGCAGCTGACAGTAACTTTCTCCTTGTTTAGCCTGGGGAGTGGAACATCAGTGTGCCTGACTGTAGAGTCACCTATGACTAGAGTGTTGGGTACGTTATGCCTTATGGGCTGTAGTTGAGTGGCACACTGAGTATTTGGGCTGTGTGTCATTTGGGTTGTGTTGGGGGGGTGGAGGTTGCTTGCATTTCTGCTTTGGAGGTCTTGGTTGTTTGGGCAGATTTTTACTGAGAGCCTCCGCAAATGTAGGTGTGTGTTTTGTGCTTGTGTGTGTGTGTTTTGGTGGTGTAGGTTTTGAGGGACTATGTGATGAGTGTGGTGCGGTGCAAGTGTTTACCTTCTCCTCTTGACTGTCTATTCCAGTCTTTGGTGAAGAGAGTTTTGCTTCCAGCTTGACTATATAAGTGCATCTCTCACAGGTCATAGTGTTGGGTGGTAGGAGGGAGGGTTGTCTGTACATGAGGCAATTGCTGCATTGTCCCAAGATGCCCAGATTCATCAGGTAGACAGGAGAAAACACTGGGAGCTGACCTTTAGACATACCTCGATAGGTGCTTATTTATTAAGTACTAAAAACAGTTTTCCTCTACACAAGTGAGGAAAGTTGAGTGCTGTAGTAATTTGCAGCCTGTTTAGTGCTTACAATGAGTTATGAACAAGTGCTGAGCTCAAAGAAACAGATTTGAGTACTAAAACTAAAAAGCTGGCTAGTTGCAAGGGAAAATTTGAAGAGCACACTTTATGGCGCCAGGAATAGTTTAACCCTAGCTAAGCAGGAGCTTACAGACAGTCTTGGGTACAGCAAATCTTTATCTGGACAAGTCTTTTTACAGGAAAGGGGGGAAGCAAGCTTAGAATATTTTTTTTTTCAGTAAACTGGAAATGGAGAAAGCTGGAACAGAAGTTAATTCAAGGTTAAGAATCTGAGCAGGTTGGCCTTCACAAATGTTCTCTATTAGATTGAATGAACTAATGACACTACACTGGGAGGAGTTTCACAGATCAAATATATAGTATGGCTGGGCAACTGCAAAGCCACCAAGTATAAAAACACCACAACACTAGGGAGGGTGGGTGAGGAAACTATTAGTTCCTAGCTGTAGCCACTAAATGAAAGTTTTAAACAGATCAAGGAGCAAACAGACTCTAGAGAATGCTTTTAACAGTAAACAGACTAGATTAGAACACAGAAACCTCACTAAATCAAAAATGCACAGAAAAGCTCGGATAGAGCACTCCCAAACAGAAAATATAACTCTCAGTATGAAAAAAGAAGTTATGTACTCACCATAAGAGTCCATCTGAGTAGTTATACTTCATTTTCTGCAACCTGTGGGTATTTGGATCCATATCGGATCTGAGCCGGCAACATTTTATCAAGCATCTGCTCCAAGCTCCTCCCCTTACCCATAATCCCTCACCTCTCCTACCTTCCCTCAGATCGAGTTTGCCACTAACCAAACTATTAGCAACTCAATAACGTTAACCTAGAACAGGTCCAGGGGAAGGAGGGAGGGATGGTTGCAGAAAATTAAGTATAACTATGGAACGTTATGGTGAGTACATAACTTCTTTATCTGAAGTAGTTAACTTCATTTATCTGCAACCTGAGTCCCCAGCTACCAAAACTCCTGGTAGGCCCTCATGGAAGGATATTCCTGAGCACCGCAGAGCCAAAGGATGCTCTCCCTCTAAAGATCAAATCCAACTTATAATGAGAGATAAATGTATGTGACCTTGCCCAGGTCGCTGCTGCACAGACATCATCCAGAGAAACCCTAGACCAAAAAGCAGCAAAAGTTGCCATAGATCTGGTGGAATGAGCTTTAATAGGACCAGGTGGGGATAGGCATTTATCCCTATAGACTTGCAGTATACAATGTGTAATCCACCTGGCTAAGGAGACCTTGGAAACGGCCTTGCCCAAAAAGGGTCCAGAAAAAGACATGAATAATTGGTCAGACTTGCAAAATTGTTTAGTCCTGTGTAAATAGAAATTAAGCTGTCTATGAACATCTAGCAAGTGCAGCTTATATTCACCCTGGAAATTTGGAAAGAGCACAGGCAGATTAATCATCTGGTTAATATTAGATTCAGAAGCCACTTTCAGTAAGAAAGAAGGGTTTGTGCGAAGCAAAACCCTGTCTTTATGAAAGATCAAGTAGGGGGGCACTGCAGACAAAGCTTGGATCTCAGAAACCCTTTTAGCTGAAGTAATGGCCACTAAAAAGGCTGTCTTCCAGGACAGAAATTTTAAGTCTACTGATGCTGCTGGTTCAAAAGGGGGTGCCACCAATGCCTGCAGAACTAGAGTAAGGTCCCAAGGAGGGATGGAAATCTTAACTGGGGGACGCAAGAGAAAAATACCTTTTAGGCAGGCCTTGCACAATCTCAAGGAGACCAGATCATTCAAATTTTCGCCAATATGAAAATTAGATATGGCTGCCAGTTGTACTTTCACTATGGAGGAACTAGCCCCTTGTTGAAAAATATATGACAAAAACTCCACCACTGCAGGAACCGGGGCAGCAAATGGATCTATGTTTCTCTGAGAAGCCCAAATGGTGAAGTGTTTCCATTTGCTGCGATAAACCTTCCTAGTGGAAGCTTTGAGGGATGCCACCAGAATACTCTTTACCAAAGATGATAAAACGGGAGTCCTAGTGGTCAGGGGAACTGGAGCAACCAAGCCGTCAGCTTGAGGCTGTCCAGGTTGGGCGGACTGATGCCCGAGGGATGGGATATGAGATCCAGGCAGGGATCCAGAATCCATGGAGGAGTTAGAGCATGAGACCAGAGGAAGGGGAACCACACTTGACAAGGCCAGAACGGGGCAATGAGGATCACTTTGCACCCCAGTCAGTAAGCTTTCTGAAGAAACTTCAGAATGAGAGGTAGTGGGGGATAGGCATACAGTAACCCGGGAGGCCAAGCATGGACTAGAGCATCTCTGGGGGAGTCCCCAGGGGAGGGGATCGGAGCGAAGAACTCACTGCACTTTGCGTTGGAAGGAGATGCGAAGAGATTGCAGCAAGGGTGTCCCCACGCTAGGAAGATCTCATCCGCTACTGACAGTTTCAGAGACCACTCATATGGCATTAGAATAGCCCGACTCAATCTGTCCACTAAAATGTTGGAACGTTCCGGGATGTGCATTGCAATCAGAAACCAACTGGTGGAAATCGCCCACTCCCACACTCTCATGGCCTCACGGCAGAGAGGGTAAGATCTAGTCCCTTCTTGTTTGTTGATGTTCCAGACAGTGGACATGTTGTCTGACTGAACTGCAATCTTCCCCGGGGGGAGAACAGTGTGAAAGGCTTGCAATTCTAAAAGCACTGCCCTCATCTCCAGAACACTGATATGCAATCTGGTCTCGGTTTGGGACCATGTGCCTTGGACTGTCCTTCCCCAAAAGTGCCACCCCCACCCGAGCTGGGAGGTGTCCATGGTCACTGTGGCTTGGGCTGGGAATGTTAAGAATGGATGACCTGCCAAGATTTCCGGCGACTGGAGCCACCAGAGAAGAGAAGCCTTGCAGGCTCTGCTGATCCGTATAGGGTAGTCCATGGGGAGGTCTAACCAAGACCACTGAACTGCCAAGATCCACTGAATCACCCTCATGTGAAGGCACGCACATGGTAGAATTGAAATTGCTGCTGCCATGGAGCCTAGTGCATGGAGAATGTCACTTGCCATCAGTGTCCTGGGGCCAAGGATCACTGACACACGGGCCCGTAGGTTCTGGACCCTGTCCTGAGTGAGAAAAACTTGTAATAGTAGAGTGTCCAACCATGCCCCTATGAATTCCAAGGTCTGTGTCGGATTTAGGTGGGACTTGTAGATGTTGATGGTGATCCCTAGACTGACTGCAAGATGCATGAAGGAGTCTCTGGCCATGCAAAGTAGACACTTGGTGGTAGCAGTGAGGAGCCAATCGTCTAGGCAAGTAAACACCTGAATTCCCTGAAGCCTCAGGTGAGCCGCTACTACTGCCATAACCTTGGTAAACACCCTGGGGGCTGTGATGAGACCAAAGGGTAGGGCTCTGAACTGGAAATGATTGGCTCCCAGCTGGAAGTGAAGAAATATCCTGGAGCTTCTGCAAATCTTGATGTGGTAGTAAGCGTCCTGGAGGTCTATTGAGCACATCCAGTCGCATCCTTGGAGATAATGTAGGATGGACTGTAAGGTGACCATCCGGAATTTCTGCTTGGCTACTGACAGATTTAGGGTAGACAGGTCCAATATGGGTCTGAGGTCCCCCGTCTTTTTTGGCACTAAAAAGAACCTGGGGTAAACGCCTAATCCGGACTGATCTGGGGGGACCGATTCAATGGCCCGATTGTAAAGCAGCTTTGAAATTTCGTCCGCTGTGGCCTCCCTTTGAGTGGGTGGGACATTCAGACAGGAGGTGCTTTGATTGTATATGTGGGGCAATGAACGGGATGGAGTATCCTCTGGATATTATTTGGAGCACCCAGCGGTCCGTCGTGATGGACTCCCAAGCTATAAGGGGCAATGACAATCTTCCCCAGACTGTCTCCAGAGTAGGACAGTCGAGCAACCCCTCAGGGTTGCTGCACGGGTCTGTCTGAGAAGGTCTCCCTCGACCCAAAGTTCCTTGGACCCCCTCTACCTCTGGGGCAGTGTCTGTCTTGTCCCCCTCTGCCTCTACGGGATGTGTTGTCCTGAGTGTCCCGGGAAAACTGAGATTTTTGGAACCACATCTTCTTCTGCCCTCTCTGATTCCTAGGAAAGGATCTTTGAGGGCTAGAGAAGCGGACTCCGACGGCAGACAGAGTCTTCCCGTCATTGTCGCTCTGGACTAAGGTGTCACAAACTGTCTTCCCAAAAGGAAGTATGCCCTGGTTTTCTGCCTGAATTAGACAGTCGTCCAGGTATGGATATATCTGAATATTTCTTTACCTGCAAAATGCAGTTACTGGAGCCAAGCACTTTGTGAATTCCTTGGGCGCAGTAGACAATTCAAAGGGCAGTGCAGAAAACTGATAACGCAAGTAGCCTGCTTTGAAGCATAGGTATCTTCTGCAAGATTCCCTGATTGTGATGTGCAGGCATGCTTCTTTTAAATCTAGAGTTGCCAACCAGGCATCTTTGCCTAGCATAGGAAGTAACTGGTGAAGAGTCAGCATCTTGAATTATTTTGGAATGTCCAGAAAGGTGTTTAGAGTAGACAGGTCCAGAACTGGACACCATGATTTGTATTTTCTGGGTACCAGGAAAATCCTGGAATAGAAACCTTGTCCCTTTTCTCCTTCTGGTACTGGCTGAATAGCCCCCATGTTTAAGAGGGAAAGTACTTGTTTTTGAGCCTCTGCCCACTGATTTGGGGGCAGGTCTGGCCACCCGTGTGGTGTTGGCAACGTGTGGAAATGAAATCTGTATCCCTGGGACACTATAATTAAAACCCATTTGTCCTGGGTTATGAGTTCCCAGTTTTTTGTATGAAGATCAATCTTTCCCCCCAAAGGGGCAGCTAAAAGGAAAGTGCCTGGTAATTTTAAAGGAAAGTCATTGAGACTGTTTACCATAGGGGGTGTCTTGTTATTTCCAGATTTGGAAGTGGAGGCCCCCATTGCTTAGTTCTGAGAGTCCCCAGGGACTGAAACCTGGTGCTTTTGGTCTGTCTGGGTTTGGCTTGACAGGATCTGGAAGGAGCTGGAAAGGACCAATTCTTAGTAGGCCATTGCCTACTAAATCTTGTAGGTTGCACTTGTAAGAAATCTTTTACAGTTTGCATAGATTTAGCTTTATCTTCCATCTTTTTTAGAACTTCTTCAGCCTTATTGCCAAACAGGCGGTCCTGATTTAAAGGAGCATCCAACGATTTTGCTTTAACATGATCAGGCAGAGATTGCTCCTTAAGCCAAGCATGCCTTCTAAGCACAGATCCAGTAACAGCAGCCCTGGAGGAGGCCTCTAAAGAATCAAAACCACATTGCAAAGTATGTTTTCCAACTTGTTCATCAGAATGCAATAAATCCTGTAAATCTTTATTTTCCACACAGTCAGAAATCAACATCATTTTTTGTTTAAGCAGTCCTATAATATGCTGTTGATATTTTAACATATGAAATTTGCAGTTTAAAGCACTGATTGCCAAGGTTGCAGAAATATAAACTTTTTTACCCAATCTATCCAGCGCCCTGAAGTCTCTATCAGAAGGGGTAGGATTTTTAGCAGTAGAAGCCTTAATGCCCTTGGGCCCCTGAGAAATGGTTTCTGGATCTGCAACAGGATTTTTGAAAAGGAACTTGTGGGACTCAAGAACCCTGTAGTATCTGTCAGGTTTACTAGGAGCCGGAGGCAGGGAATCAGGGGCCATACCGGATTCCGTAAACACATCATCAACAACGTCTAGTACAGGAGGTATAGCCAAAGGCCTGTGCTGAGGTAGAAGAAGGAAATCCCTAAGCCTCTTTTTTGAATCAGAAAATTCCTGACATTCCCAGTGGAAATGCTCCCTTAAGGTATGTAAAGGTTCCCCCAAAAAAGTCCTCGAGGGGAAGCAGAGGGAATGGAATCCTCTGCATCAGAATCCTCATAAGTAGGTGTGGACAAATTCAGGTCATTAGAACAGTCAGAAGAAACAGAGTCCTGATCAGAAGATTCATAGTCAAGCTTAGCCCTAGGCCTCTTAGAAGGGGGGGGGGGGTTGACTACCCCTGATTAGAGTAATTAGATCTTCAGCCATTTTGATAATTTGTTTTTTAGGCATAGGGACCTGAACATGTGGCCTGGGCATCGTTTTTTTAGACATAGATTGAGATTTAGGCCTTAGTATTGAAGGTGGAGTAGGTTTAATATGAAAGTCTGTAGGCCTGAATACACCCTTAAAAACCGGTGCCTGCACAGCGGCTCCAGACCCATCCAAGGTAGAGACATCCGCGGGTTCCATAGGTGAAGCATCTCACAGCATACCAGAATCTGAATGGGTCTCAGTAGAGGCCTGCGAGTCAGAAGTAGCGGGTATCAGGGGCTGCGAAAGTGCCTCACTGAGTACCGGCGAACTGGCAACTGGCTTAGGAGAAGCGTCATCAACAGTTTTGGAACTCGATGGCCGGTCTCTGTCTTTATCTTTGCATTTCGGATGGCTAACCGGCGTCATTTCTGGATAATTAAACCGAAATATTTAGAGGCAAAAATGTACTGATGACGGATAGTGCGCTGATTAAATAAAGCACAAAGCTGACAGTAAGGTATGTCGTGGTCAGGGCCTAGGCAAGGAATACAGTATAAATTAAAATTTTTATGAGGTATTTGCTTTCCACAAGTAATGCAATTATTAACTTTTACTGACATCGGTAAGGAGCAACAAAACGTTTCCCCAATAGGGTACTTAGCTTTAAGTTGAAGACTTCGGTTCTGAAACTCGAAACGAAAATTTCAGGAGTCGGCTGACTGGCACTTGCGAACTGCTTCTGCTTCGGGCACCACACGGCAAGAAAGACTGATGTAATGGCGTTGGCTGCATGTTTTATACCCTGACGACCTGATGTCATGGAAGAAGGGACAGCAACCGACACAGGACCCAAGACTTTGTTAATCAGGCCGATTGAGGGCAACCTGCCAGCAGATTACCCAAATGTAATAACTGCAACAGTGAAACATGAATAACATCCTTTGTGGGCGTTCCAACTGTTGCAAGTGTCTGGTTAGATACTTGCCAAATAGGGGCATTGTATTCAATGAAAGGTCTGATAAGGTTAGGGTAGAATGGTACTATAACTTTGTTGACCTGGATGCCATACTCTTATCTAAAAGTTGTGAGAAATTTTCTTAGTTATGTTTTGGTCAAAGACAGTACAGTTGTGTAAAATCATACCATAACGGCAGATGTCCTTACCTTCACCACTGCAGTATTCCTTACAAATGGGGATTCCCTGCCGTGAAGCCCTCCCACTGGCCAATTTACCAAAGTCTACCATTGCTTTAAGGTATGCTGAATGTCACCTACACATTCCTTTTGCAGGGAAGGGTATAAACATGACATTCAGGCGTACCATCCTCAGAACTGACTGCCCCAGTAGGAACAGCAGTCCATTGAAAACCAAGGAGAACCTGCACATCCAGGAAAGAAAAAGACCAGGGGGGGGTGGAGGGAGGGAGTGACTACTGCAGTAGTGAAGGCAAGGACATCTACCGTAAGATTTTACACAACTGTACTATGCCCTTACATTCACTGCTGCAGTATTCTTTACAAATGGGAGAGTGCCAAAGCTCAAGACAAAACTTGGGAGGAAGAAGCAGCAGAGCCCTCCAAGAGGCCATGAAGAATGGCATCAGCAAAACCATCCCTAGCCCTGGAGATGCCATCCAACTGGTAATGTTTGGTAAAGGTATGCACAGAAGTTCAAGTAGCAGCATCAAGAATAGAATTAGTGTCTGAGCCTTTGAAAACGGAACCAGAAGAAGTCATGGCTCTAGTAGAATGAGCCTTTACAGAAGAAGGAAGGCTCTCACCATGAAAAGTGTAATAAAAGGAAATAGCCTTAGAAACCCAATTGTTTTATTATTTATTTATTTATTTATTTATAGCTTTAGTTTTACCCAAATAAAATCTGAGCTGTCTATGTACATCTCAGGTGTGCAACACTCTCTCACTGTCAGACTGGGAAGAGGGGGAAAAGTAGGGAAATTAATTTACTGATTAAGTGACAACTCATTAACCACCTTGGGCATGAAAGAAGGATTAGTATGCAAGGACACCCTGTCTTCATGAAATATCAGAAAAAGTGGACAAGCCATAAGGGCATGCAACTCAGACACCCATCTGGCAGAAGTAAGAGCTGACAAAAGAACAGTCGTCCAAGAACAATATTGTAAGAAAGCTGAAACAGCAAGCTCAAAAGGAGTCCAAGTCAATTTGTTTAGAATGAGATTAAGATCCCAGGGAGGAGGAATAGGCTTCCTGGGATGCCCAATATTAAGGACACCTTTAAGAAATTGCTTAGCTTCAAATCTAGAAGCTAATGAGCAGACAAGCAGAAAGAGCTGATAAGTGGGCCTTAATAGAAGAATAGGCAAAACCAGCATTGAGCAACTCACACAAATAAGACAGAACCAAGGGAACATCACAGAAATTGGGTCCAGTTCACATTTAAGACACCAAATAGAAAACCTCTTCTATTTAGACAAGTAAGATTTCCTGGCCTCCTACAGCATGTCCTCAGAAAGAAGGTGTCTATAAGGGATCAAAACCCTGTCACCCACAGTGTCAGTTGAAGTGAACAGGTGGGGATGGATGAGAGACCTCTTTGTCTTGTGTAAGGAGATCCACCCTGTGAGGTAACGTGTGATGATTGCCCTTGACTAAATGCAGACGTAGAGGGAACCAGTGCTGTCGTGGCCAAAAGGGGGTCACCAACAAGTTTTTGGGAGCATCCTGTTGAATCTTGAACAGGACTCTCAGAATGAGAGGAAGGGGAAGGAATGCATAAAGAAACATCACCTTCCAAGAAAAGGAGAGGGTATCCACCTTCCATACCAGAGGACCTGGGACTCTGGCACAAAACAGAGGAAGTTGCCTGTTCAGAGGGGCGGCAAAGATATCCACTTCAGGAGTACCCATTGGTGAACAATGTCCAGAAAGACTTCCCTGTGAAGCATCCATTTGGTGGATTGAGTGAAGGATCTGCTTAGACTGTCTGCCACAACATTCTGATCTGAAGGAATATAAACCGCCTGAAGAGACACTTGATACTGGGTAGCCAGATCCCATACCAGAAGTGCCAGCTGGCAAAGATGGTAAGATCTCGTACACCCGTTTGTTGATATACCACATGACTGTGGTTTTGTCTGTGAATACCCTGAGAGGCCCCGGAGAGAAGAGAGGATGAAAGGCCTGAAGAGCCTACAGAAGAGCTGTCATCTCTTTGATGTTGATGTGGTCCTTCTGCTGACGAGGCGACCACACTCCCTGAACCCTCAGGGACCCAAATGTAGCTTCCCATCCTACATCTGAAGCACCTGTGAACAGATTCTGAGAGGGATGAGGAGGTTGAAAACGGAGCCCTGGATTCAGAGACAACTGCTGAATCCACCGCAGACTTCTTGAGGCACGGGAGAAGAGGAACAGGAAAGTCTAGAGGATGCACATGCTGAAGCCACACCGACTTCAGAAACCACTGGAACTTCCTTATGTGGGGTTTGGCCAGAGGAAGCATCGGAATGGTGGAAGCCATGAACCCCAGAGCTCTCAGAAACTCCCTGGCTGAAGAAGAGTTTGAAGGAAGGAAATGAAAGTTAATGCCTTTGGAGGAGGCAGGAACGCCATCATTGGTACCATTTGAATCCTGCAACTCAAAAAGACATGATCCTGAGAAGGAGTCAGGGAATTATTGTGAACCCCAGGTTCTGAAGAAGGGAAATGGTAACATGAAAATTTTGCAAAAGGGCCTCTGGAAAAGACACCTGAATCAGTAGGTCATCCAAATAAGGAAAGATGTGGATTCCTTGAAGCCTGCAAAAGCAATCACAGGAGCAAGGCATTTGGTGAATATCCTTGGGGCAGTAGAAAGGCCAAAGGGCAAAACACAGAACTGAAAATGCCAGGAAGCAATACAGAAACACAAAAATCTTCTGAAAACAGGATGGATCAGAATATGAAGATAAGCATCCTTGAGGTCCAGGGACACCAGAAGGGCCTGAATGAGCAAGAGAGGAAAAAGGGACTGAAGGGACAACATCCGAAAGGAAGGCACCTTCAGAAAGGTGTTTAGATGTGAGAGGTCTAGAATAGGCTGTCAAGTGCCTTCTTTTCTGGGCACTAGAAACATTATGGGATAAAACCCCTTCCCCCTTTTGGACACAGGCACTTCTTGAATAGTACCCTGAGATAGGAGGTCCTGAAGAACCTCTGGGAAAAATGGAAGTTGTTCCCGAGGAGGATGAGGAATGCCCATAAAAGGAGGGTTGGAAATACAGACCATGAATACCCCTGCCAAATGACTGACAGAACCCAAGAATCCTGGGTGATTCACAGCCAAACAGGAAGAGAAAGAGAAAGGCTAAAAGAAAGAGGAATGTGGCTGGGAACAGGTGGATAGTCAGAGAGCACATGGTTTGTAAGGAAATGAAGGCTTAAGAATCCCCACAGTCTGAGTGGCCTTAGCAGGAGGAGTCCATTTACTACCCTTTTTACCTTTAGGAGGAGGGCGAGACTGCCTACGAACAAAGGCTGGCTTAGAAGGGTAGTTTCACTGAAATCTAGGCACAGGAGAAACAAAAGACATGCTTAAGCTCCTGTAAAGCCTTCCCCTTCTCCTGAAGAGACTTAAATAAACGAACAGTTGCTTCACCAAAAAAAAAATGCATTATCCAGAGAAGCATCCAGCAACTTAGCCTTAATATCATTGGGCAAAGGTTGAAGCTGAAGCCAAGAGTATCACCTCAGAAATGAACCAAAAGCAGCAGCTCTAGAAGAGGTATCTGTTGCATCATAACTACATTTGATAGAATGATGAACTACCTGAGAGAAAAGTCCCAAGCAAGGAAATAGCAGATTTATTCTCAGAGTCAGGAAGATCAGAAAGAAGCTGACAAGCCTGAGAAAGAAGAGCCAAGACATACCTAGAGATATGGGTCTGATAATTAATAGCCCTAAAAGCTAGGGCAGCTGAAATATAGAAGTTCTTACCCAGCCTATCCATGGTTCTACTGTCCTTGTCAGAAGGTAGTAACTTGGACGAAGGAAGCAGTTGAGACGGCTTATCAGAGGCTACAGACACCACAGAGGGGTCAGAAGCAGGACATTTAAACAAAAAGGAACAATCCTCAGGCACCCTATAAAACCTATCAGACTTATTGGGAGCAGGGGGCAGATACTCCAGCACTTTAGAAGCATTGGAAAAACATCCAAAAAAGCAGGCAAGACAGGAGGAATGGTCGCAGGTTTAAGAGATTTCATCGGCAGTCAGTCATAGTACCTCTTATGGATATCTGAAACTGGACACAATCCCACTTTAAAAAAAATCCATCATTCTAGAGATTGTGTCACCAAAGGAAATTTCCTCAGAAGGATTATCTAGAGTATGAGAATCCTCCTCCTCAGACCCATAGTCTAAAGGAGAAGGAATCTGGGTAGAATAAGCAAGGGAGTCCTCATCAGAATCCACCTCAGAAGAATTCAAGTCCCTAGACCCTTTAGGAGAAGACGGCCAAGAACAAGCAGGAAACAAAACCCCTTGGGGAGGCCTCAGCACCAGTAAAGTATCAAATAACCCCTTAGTAAAGGTCTGCCACTCACTCTGTGGATTCCCAGGAACAGCAGTAACATGATTAGTTTTCTGTTTTTTCCTTATGGGGACATCCATCCTGGAAACTCAAGAAGGCCCAAACTCAGGACGGCATTCCACAACAGTAGTAGGAACCTCTTCCCTAAAGAGAAACTGCAGAACCTCTCTAGATCCCTCAGAAACAATCAACTGTGGTTCCTTCTGAACATCCGAAATGAACAGCTGGAAAGCCTCGTCAGATGTGCTGCCTGCCAGATCCTCACCAGCCTCCAACCCAAACATGGTAGAAGAAACTGACAAGACAACCGGGCGAACCTCTGGGTTCAAAACAACCTCAGGAGAAACACCCAGCAGAGGAAGGACAGCAGAAGATTCTGTCCTTACCTTATGCACCTTCTTCTTCCCTGACGGCTGACCCTCAGAACAGGAAGTTCCATCCATAGTATCTCCAGCAAGAAGCTTAAGGCACTGGTTCTCAAGATACAAGTTAAGGGAAGAAATCCTACTATGAAGAGTTTTGGGGACAAACACCTGACAAATCGAGCAGGACATATAGTCGTGAGCAGCAC
The DNA here is from genome assembly GCF_019279795.1 of Protopterus annectens. NCBI lineage: Eukaryota > Metazoa > Chordata > Ceratodontiformes > Protopteridae > Protopterus > Protopterus annectens. The sequence goes on along the minus strand of NC_056726.1, from coordinate 1,225,719,883 downwards.
CTAAGCAAAAAAGGCACTTAGTGTAGCGATCTTTATGGGGACTCAGTCTCCCACACTGGCATTTACCCTTCCTGTATGACATGAAACCCAAACAGCACAAAACAAACAGAAAAACTAATCAAAACCTCAACTGGGTTCTTATCTGCAACTGTGAAGACTCCAACAAAAGTACAGTTGTGTACACTTACCATAAATATAGATGGTCGAGTGTATTCACTGTTGCAGTCATTACATTTGGGTAATCTGCTGGCAGGTTGCCCTCAGTCGGCCTGAATTCCAAAGTCTTGGGTCCTGCGTCGGTTGCTGTCTTCTCTTCCATGATGTCAGGTCGTCAGGGGTATAAAACATGCAGCCGATGCCATTTTCTTTAGTTTTTCTTGCCCCCAATGTCAGGTGCCCCCAAAAAGGTAGCAAAAAAAAATAATATATATATATATATATATATATATATATATATATATATATATATATATATATACACACACACATATATCAATATAAACTTTACCTTCATCTACAAGCAAATACACCACATAGGTTGTAGAAGATGGAGAAGGAAAGATAAACTCCAGAATGACAGGGGGATGGCAGGAGGGTAACCTGGACTGCAACAGTGAATACACTCGAACATCTATATTTATGGTAAGTGTACACAACTGTACTATCATAGGTTCATAGGTTCATACCAGGCTATCTGCCCTAGGGCATTTATAAGCCTAGCCAGAGTGTGTTTGGCTTTTGCCACCCATTTTAAATTAATTTTGCTATGCTCTTTTTCGAGGTTAGTATACTGTGCCTCTGTCTAACAGTGACACAGAAGTGATACCCGGGGTAAACCTATGATCTCCCATCCACTCATCAAGTTTCCTCTTGAAGAGAGTCAATGAGGGACTCTGCCTAACCTGGACTGGGATTTTATTCCAGAGTGAAGGGAGCATCTGGGTTATGAATCTGTCCCTCCAGCATGTCCTATTTATTTCAGTGCTGAGGTTCAAGTCTCTCGAGCACGTAGCTCGATGGAATTTGGATATGTTCTTTGTGTTTCACTGTTGCAATCATTACATTTGGGTAGAATCCCAAAGCTATGGTTGGGAGGCTGGAGCTAAACAGCATTAGGTGCGGCTATAAGGCCCTGCAGCACTGCAGTGGAAAAGCCTGTCCTGGACTTAAAGTAGAGAGGCAAATGATAATGCTTTGTAAAGGTGTGAACAGAACTCCAAGTAGCAGCCTCTAGAATGTCTTTGGTTGGTACTCCTCTGAAAAAGGCTGCTGAAGTAGCTGCAGCTCTGGTGGAATGAGACCTAATGCCCTTGGGCACAGGTTTACCATGGTGTAAGTAGCAGAAACGGATGCAGTGACTTATACACTTTGAAATTGTCTGCTTTGAAATAGCCTTTCCTTCTGATCCTGCAGCATATGACACGAGTAATTACTCAGTTTTTCTTAGAGCTTTAATCTTGCTCAAGTAGTATCTTAGCTGTCTGTGTACGTCCAAGGAATGCAGAATTCTCTCCCCTTTGTTCTGTGGATTTGGATAAAAAGTTGGCAGATGAATTGTTTGGTTAAGAGCCACACTGGAAACCACCTTAGGCATAAAAGTAGGATTTGTTCTCAGAGACACCCTGTCTGGGTAAAATATGATAAAAGGCTCTACAGCCATGAGGGCCTGTAGCTCTGAAACTCTTCTTGCTGAAGTAATTGCTAATAGCAGAGCTGTTTTCCATGATAAGAACTTTATATCAGCGGTAACAGCTGGTTCAAATGAAGGCAGGGTGAGCTTTTCCAACACATAATTGAGGTCCCATGCAGATAATGGTGATCTTCTAGGAGGCCTTAAATTTTTGGCTCCTCTAAGATACTGCTTTAGTAAAGGATGAGAAAAGATTGGTGGCTCTGTATTATAATGTGCCGAAATGACAGAGGCATGGATTTTGATTGATGAGAAGGATAGGCCTTTGTCAAGTATCTCAGTTAAGTATTGTAATATCTGAGGAATATTTAGTTCTGCTGTAATAGTTCCTTGTGCTTGATTCCAAGCACAGAATCTCTTCCATTTGTCAGCATAAGATTTTCTAGCACTAGGCCTTCTGGCTTCCAAAATGATATCCATCACAGCTTTACTGAGAGGTGTTGTTTGTATAACTACATGATCAGCCATGCTGCCAGGTTCAGTGCCTGTAGTTGATTGTGCAGGATCTGATTGTTTTGCTGGGACAGTAGTTGAGGTCTTTGAGGTAAGGTCCAAGCTGGGTATTGAGAAGTTCCTTAGGATTGGGTACTAGTATTGGCGGGGCCAGTCCGGGGCAATTAGTATCATCTTTGGTTTCTCTTGTCTGACTTTTAGGAGGACCTTGGGGAGAACAGGCAGAGGAGGAAAGGAGTAAACTGATAGGTTTTCCCAACTGAAGGATAGGGTGTCCACTTTCCATGCTTGTCTGTGATAAGTTCTTGTGCAGAATCTTTTCAACTGATAATTTTGAGGAGATGCAAATAGATCTATGTCAGGGCTCCCCCATTTCTGTGTTATCATGCTGAAGACTTGTGGATTTAGTTTCCACTCGTGAGGATCCATAAGGTTTCTGCTTAAATCGTCTGCCTGTGTATTTTGTTTTCCTGGCAGGAATTGAGCTTGAAGATGTATTTGGTAGGTCAAAGCTGTGTCCCACAGTGCCATGGCTAATCTACAAAGGGGGTATGAGTGTGTGCTTCCTTGCTTGTTTATATACCACATGACTGTGGTGTTGTCCGTCTTTATCAGTAGTTGTCCTGGATGAAGTAAGTCCTTGAAGGCTGTTAGGATATTTTGAACAGCTAGCATCTCTTTCTGGTTGACATGCAGATGCATTTGTTTTGGGGTCCATATGCCCTGAATGCATCTTCCTGCCATGTGGGCCCCCCAGGCATAATCCAAATCATCTGTTGTTAAGATTTGGCTGGCAGGGGGGAGAGTGAAGGGCCGTCCCATGTTTTGGTGACATGCCTTTGACCACCATAGAAACTCCTGTTGTAGGCAGGGTATGAGAGGAATCATTGCTTCCAGACTGTGAGAATACTGACTCCATAAACTTTTCAGGTACCACTGAAGTTTCCTCATATGCAGTCTTGCATATGGAATCAGTAGGATGCAGGATGCCATGAAGCCCAGAGCCTGCAGAATTTATCTTGCAGATAAGTGGGTCTTTGTTGCCATCAGTTTGAAGTAAGTAGTCAGTTGCCTTTGCTTATCTGGCGTGTGGTAAGCCATCTGGGCAGTTGTATTCAAGCTTGCACCCAGGAATGTTATCTTTTGAGAGGGCACCAGTTGTGATTTACTTTCATTTATTGTGTACCCTAGGCATGTTAGAAGCCTTTTCACAAATGCCAGATGTTGAAGAAGAATGTCCTTGTTCTCTGCTTGAATGAGACAGTTGTCTAAGTAAGGATATATTTGTATACTTCTTTGTCTGCAAAATGCAGTTACTGGTGCCAGGCACTTTATAAAGACCCTGGGTGCAGTAGATAAGCCAAAGGGCAGTGCAGAGAATTGGTAATGCATTAAGCCAGCCTTGAATCTGAGGTATCTTCTGCACGATTCTCTTATTGGGACATGCAGGTATGCCTCTTTTAGGTCTAATGTCATCAGCCAAGCATTCTTGCCCAGCATGGGCAGAAGCTGCTGCAAAGTCAGCATTTTGAATTTTGGAATGTCCAGGTATGTGTTCAAAATCGATAAATCCAGTATTGGCCGCCAGCCCTTGTCCTTTTTGGGTACCAAGAACAGTCTTGAGTAAAAACCTTGTCCTTTTTCTTGTTCTGGTACTATCTGAATGGCCCCCATATCCATGAGTGATGTAACCTGTTTCTGTGCCTCTGCCCATTGATTTTTTGGCAGATCTGGCCAACCATTTACCATTGGCAGAGTGTGGAAATGGAATCTGTATCCCTGTGATACGATGTTTAGTACCCACTTGTCCTGGGTTATTAACTGTCAATTTTGAGCAAAAAGTGCTAATTTTCTCCCTATGGGTGCTGCCAAAAGATAATTGCTTGGTAATAGACAGAGGGAAGTCATTGGGATTGCTTTCTGTAGGTTTGCGCTTCATCTCCTCCAGATTTGGAGGTAGAAGCACCCCATTGCTTTGACCTGTATGAATCTTGCGCTTGGTATCTGGAACCCTTAGGGCATCTGGATTTGCCCCTTTGAGCTCTGTCTGACACAGGAAAGGACCAGTTTTTTGTAGGCCAGTGTCTACTGAATCTTGGTGGCTGCACTTGTAAAAAGTCTTTAACAGTTTGCATAGACTTAGCTTTGTCTTCCATTTTCTTTAAAACCTCTTCTGCCTTAATACCAAACAGAGAATCATGCTGTAAAGGTGCATCTAGCAGTTTAGCTTTAACATGATCAGGCAAAGTTTGTTCCTTTAACCAGGCATGCCTCCTAATCACAGATCCAGTAACTGCGGCCCTGCAGGAGACCTCTAAGGAGTCAAACCCACATTGCAAAGTATGCTTTCCTACTTGTTCAGCTGCATGCAATAGTTCCTGCAATTCTTTATTTTCTGCACATTCTAAAATCAACATCAGTTTCTGTTTCAGCAATCCCATAACATGTTGGTACTTAAGCATATGAAATTGACAATTTAAGGCCCTGATTGCCAAGGTTGCAGATGTATAAACCTTTTTCCCCATCTGTCCAGTGCCCTTGAACCTCTGTCAGAGGGGGTAGGACTTTTTGCTGTCGAGGCCTTAACTCCCTCTGGACCCTGTGAAATAGTTTCAGGATCAGCAGCAGGGTTTCTAAATAAAAATGTATGCGAGTCAGGGACCCTGTAATATCTGTCAGGCTTACTGGGAGCCAGAGGTAAGGAGTCAGGGGTCAAGCTTGACTCCGAAAACACATCATCCACAATGTCTAGGACAGGGGGAATGGCTAAAGGTCTGTGCTGAGGGAGAAGAAGGAAATCCCTGAGCCTCTTTTTTGATTCTGAGAAGTCTTGACTCTCCCAGTGAAAATGCTCCCTCAAAGTATGCAATGTTTCTCCAAATGAATACTCCTCAGGAGGAGATGCAGATGGAATAGACTCCTCAGCATCAGAATCCTCATAGGGAGGAATAGACAATTCCTGATCAGAAGAGGAATCAGAAGAAATAGAAACCTGATCTGAAGATTCATAGTCAGTGTCTTGCCTAGGCCTCTTATCTGGAGGGGGATGGGTACCCCTGATCAAGTTAATAAGGTCTTCAGCCATTTTGATCATCTGTTTTTTAGGCATAGAGGCCTGTGCACATGGTTCATGTGTTGGTTTTTTAGTTTTGGAAGGTGCTTTTGTTTTTGGTTTTGCAGCTGTCGTCGGTTTGACATACAAATGCTGAGGTCTGAATACACCCTCAGAAGTCGGTGCCTGCTCAGCGGCTCTGGATCCATCTGACAGAGATACATCCGTTGGTCCAATACCCTGATTATCTTGCGGCATGCCAGACTCCACATGGGTGTCGATAGAGGCCTGCGACTCGAAGGTAGCGGATATCAGGGGCTTCCAAAGCACCTCACTGAGTACCGGCGAACTGGCGACTGGCTTAGGAGAAGCTTTGTCATCGGTTTTGGATCTCAACTGCCTTTCTCTGTCCTTTTCTTTGCATTTTTTATGTACTCCGGTTGTCGGATTGCTATCTGACGACATTTCTGGGTAGTTAAATCTGCTTCCAAAATACTTTGATGCAAAATATACTGACGCTTAATAGTGCATTGGTTAAATCTAGCACAAAACCGACAGCCAGGCATGTTGTGATCAGGGCCTAGGCAAGGAATACAGTATAAATGGAAATCCTTATGAGGTATTTGCTTTCCACAAGTAATACAATTATTAACTTTTCTGACATCGGTAAAAAGCAAGCAAAAAGTTTCCCCAACGGGGTACTTAGCTTTAGTGAAGACTTTGGTTCTGAAACTCAAACACAAATATTTCACTAGTCGGCCGACCGGCACTTGCAAAATGCTTCTGCTTTGGGCACCGCGCAGCAAGAAAGACTAAAGAAAATGGCGTCGGCTGCATGTTTTATACCCCTGACGACCTGACGTCATGGAAGAGAAGACAGCAAATGACGCAGGACCCAAGACTTTGGAATTCAGGCCGACTGAGGGGAACCTGCCAGCAGATTACCCAAATGTAATGACTGCAACAGTGAAACACGAAGAACATCAGGAGAAAGCACAGGAATGCCAACAAACAGAAAACCGAAAAAAAAAATGGACAAAGGTAACAGAACGACAATTAAAACAGTGTTCGGACTGGTGGCAAAAAAGTTCTGAGGATGGTATGACTAACGCCACCTTTATGCCCTTCCCTATGCAAGGAATGTGTAGGTGACTTTCAGCATACCTTAAAGCAATGGTAGACTTTAGTAAACCAGCCGGTCGGAGAGCTTCATGGCAGGGAATCCCCATTTGTAAGGAATACTGCAGTGGTGAATGTAAGGACATCAGATTGTTATCTACATGTGTTCCCAGATCCCTTACTACTGGGTCGACTCTTAGGGACATTTAATCAGTGTAGTACTTAACTTGAGATTACAGTTTCCCAATGGGAACTATAATGCATTTTTTTTTGGCTGTGTTAAACCCAGCTGCAAGACGTTCATGTCTTAGGGGAATCAATAATAACTCCAAATTTATAGTCACCTGTGAACTTGGTGATCCAGAAGCCTTGAACAACAGCCTCATCTTCTGAGAAGTAGATGCCAAACAGCAGCGGGCCCAGTATGGACCCTGGGGGTACTCCACTGATGACTGGTCTCTTGGTGGAGGTGGTATCATCAATCCTGACTTCTTGGATCTTGTCTGTGAGCCACCCGACAATCCAGCGTGTTATGTAAGGATTTACATCTAACTCAGAGAGCTTGTCAACAATGCCTGAATAGAGTATTGTATTGAATGCCTTAGCCAGGTCAGGATACACTGTATGTACTGCTTTACCCTTGTCCATTGCCATGGTGACTCTCTCAAAGAAGTTTACCTGGTTAAGTAGGAGTGACCTTCCCTTAAAGCCAAATTGGGATGAATCGGGTGTCTGTAGGTTGGCAATGTCCTTGTTTATTTCTTTATCAGTTCCATGGAAATTCATTCCATGGCTTTGCATTATTAGACCTGTTAAACTGATATGTCTGCAGTTTCCTGGGTCTGTTGATGATCTGCCATTGTGGAGCAGAATGACTGTTGCTGCCCTCCATTCACTTGGAATGTAGCCTATTTCATGGCTGTAGTTGAAGAGTGCCTCACATGGTCCTGATAAAGCATGTTTTAGACTGTTCAAGAGTCAACTAGGAATGTTGTAGAGACCCATGGAGGTGGTGTTCTTGGCTTTAGCAAGTGCTGCCAGCACCTGGTTCCTGCTAATAGCTGGGGGAGGTATGTTGGAGGGGATTTCACCACGTGGAACTTGTGGGGGTGAAGTTTGAGCTGAATTTATCAGCTAGTTGATTTGCTGGTACCATTCATCACCAGTTCAGCACACGGCTGTATTTTACCTTGAAGGTTCTGAACATAGCTCTTGGACTTCTTAGCTTCTTGTTTACTCGCACAAAAGAGCACTTGTCTTTAAGGCAGTTGCTCTTCCTGATTTTGGCCATGAGTTTTCTTCTTTTATTATATACTCCATTTAGGTGAGGATTCCTACAGTGGGGTTTGTTTTTAGTATTTGTTTCGATTTTAGTTCTGGTAAGTACAACAGCCTCTATGCAGCCATTCACAAGTTTATATATGGAATAGGGACTCTGATAATAATTCTGTATAGGTAGCTGTGTTCTCGGGGTTTGATCTCAGCCTTGAATTTTAACAACCTGTCACTTAATGGGAAGTAGTTTGCCTTGAAATAGCTCCTAACTGTTACTCATTTAGCTGGATTTTCTGCGTTGATTTTTCTTCAAATGAGACATCTTTGTAATCTGACCTCACTAGTGAGGACATAACATGGGGTGGGGTGGGTGCAATGTTGCCCCATGTTGGTAAGTACCAGATCTAGTATGTTTGATCTGGATAGAGCATGCACTATCTGTTTCAGGGTGCTTTGCATTAATAAAGTCTGAGAAGCATTGTGCCTGTGATTTTGAGGCAGTGTACATTTCCCAGTCTATAGAGAAGTAGTTAAAGTCATCCATGAATAGGGTGTTTGGTTGGACAGTGAGCACCTCTAGTAGGTTTAGGTAAGTGTCGTGAGAGTCTAGGGACATAGATGGTGACCTGTAGCTAGCCATGATATGGTGTGGGACCTTATCTATGGTGACTTGCATGTAGATGAACTCTGTGGTATCACCCTGTTTAACCAACCTGGAGGTATGTTTGTTGATAATGTAGATCGAGACACATCCACCTTTGGCCCCACTATGTGCTGTTGTTGGTCTAAATGTGTGGAAAACACTGTAGCCTTGCACTTCCAGAGTAGTTTCTATGGCTTTAAGCCAAGTCTCAGCCACAGCACAGATGTCTACATTCTCCAGAGTGAGGAGGGCTTGAAGTGTGTGGAGTTTTTTGTTTAGGCTCTGCGCACTAAGCAGTAATATTTTAAGTTTGCTTGTAGACTTTTTCACTATGATGATGGTTTTGTCTTTTTAGCATTGCCTAAACAGGTTCTAAGGTGGTGGATAAAGTTTTAGCCACTGTCCAAAAGCTTAGAGGGACAGGTACAGCCCATCCTTGACAAAGGAACGTGGTCTTTTGACCAAGTTGTCATATGCTGACAGATATTGGAGCCCATAAAGAGACAAAAGAAACTAAACCAGTTATTAAAATCAATCATTTTATTTTCATACTGTGGCATCATCCTTGGTGAAGGTAGAATGCTGCTCAATGCAACACTCGTATCTAAATGTGACATATATTCATATAAAGTCCAGTGAGGTATGTCTCATGTCATTCACTCCCACATGGACTATGATAGAATCATACTGTTATCTGAGGTGCAATAACTTGAGAACATGTGCGATATTATGGATCCTGGCTCTAAGTAGGCAACTAACCCTTATCTTCTCCTCATCTAACCTGGTGAGTGGGGTGTCTGTGTATTGCACTATGGAGTCCCAATAACAACATCATTAGGTAATGTATATGCTCCCCTTATGGGCTTTGCTCCTTGTGACCATTAGGTGTAGGCTAATGTGACATGTATGGTGTTGCTTTTGTTGTGTGCTTTAGTGATTGCTGAGGAGCAGTGGTTGCTTTGGAGGTGTATGAGATTTGTGAAGGTTTCCTTTAAGCACCTTCACATAAGACAATCTGTGTGTGTGGTGAGCACTATGTGTCAGGGATGTACTGTAGGTATTCCTGCCATCCTCCTTTGTAGGCAAGATTTTTACCTCCAAGGAAGTTGTGTATTTACACCTCTTGCATACCATGTTATTTTCTTTAATGATTAACTAGTTGTCTGAGAACATGAGACAATTGGTACATTGCCTTAGGATGCCCAAATCTACCAAGATGGCAAAGCAGGTATTTGGAAATTGCATATCTATGTTGTCCAGTCCTGTAACAGGGTGGGCTGTTTAGGATTAAGGTTTGTTTTTTTTATAGGGGTCTCCTTGGGTATTTTCTGGGGTTACGGGCAAGATGTCACATATTGCTAGGCTATGGTAATATTATTCAGTACACAAACTAGTTTCTGGGGTTAAGGGCAATATGTTATTAATGCTAGGATATGGTAACTCTAGTCGATGTGCAAGTTAGCTGATTTAAACTTATCTTCACACAATGCCACATTGTTTAACAGGTTTTGGATCTAATCCTAACTTTATAGGGACATTTTACTGTCTAGGCATTTGATAATATATAGGGCTATGCTAACCAGCACTGCCTGGAGGGCAACTCCATGCAAACTTGCCTGATTTAGAGCAGAAAAAAAAAGCTTGAAAAATTAATCCTTTGCCCTCTAGCCAATTAACAACTACACTTTGAGCTTCCTGCAGTGCCTCCCAACTCAGACAGACCAGGTAAATACTTTCTGACCCAAGATGGATGATCCCAGAATTACTTAATGTAAAAGCATAGCAAAAGCAGCTCTCAAGTACAGATTAAACACCTAACAACTACCAAACAACCAAGTCCCTGGCTAATTTGCCCTTCTGCAAAGGAGATCTGGAGGCACACAGAACTAGAAAATACAATAAATAAAGAAATGACTATTTTTACAAGAAAATTAAATAAATGCTCAAAAACGGTAGTGATTACTGTATAAAGCAAGTTCAAATGCAGTAAGTCAAGAAAATATTCTGATCTTAGGTTGGATGGCCCTGGATGCAGTTGAAATACTTGAAAAGCTCTGGATTTATTTATTTATTTGCAGTTTGTTTACCAGAAAAGTCCACTGGGCCATTCAGAGCCTGTTTTCAGTGGAGGCCCATTGAGAAAAGCATGAATACATGAATAAAAGTTGAATGTATACATTGCATATATTTCTGATTTAATATTACCAAGGAGTGGTTAACACTTAGTTGACAAACAATTTGCTTACATGTAAAAACAAATTGGCAATCCAGTCACAACAAATAAAAAAAGTTACTTTACAAGACTTTTTGAGGTATCTGAGCAGAGAGGACATTTGGTAAACATAACATAAAAGTAGATAGGATAAATATCACTTGTCTTAAATATACTACGGAGGATGAGTGCATGTACAGTTTCAGACAGAAGATAGGTATTCAGGCAAAGAAGTTTTGAAAGAGGCGAGATTCTGGGTTGTTCTAATAACTAAAGGTAGAGCCATTCCAATATTTGACTACAGAGTAGGAGGAAAGAAGCTGGCACGGTAGAAAATCTGGTTTATAAACCTGAAGAAGTTGCTGATTCTCAGATATGAGGAGTCTCTTTGGGAGGTAGTAGGTAGACACTGAGCAAAAGGCAGGGCAATCTTAAGGTTTAAAGATCAGTTTGTCAGCTGTAGTTAGTTGCAGATAAGTGAGGTAGTTTGGTAGTTCTGGCCATTTTAGGGAGTATAGAGTGGAGAAGTGATGGGTGAAGTTTTTGGAATTACTTGTAAATTTTGTTATTTTATTACTAAGTCTCAAGCTTGGGTTTTAGTGTAATTTGAAGGTTGGTAAATACACCTGGTTTAGACTACATATTGTAACTGTTTCACAAAGAATGGCCTATACCTCTCAGTCCAAGACGTCTGTTTATTGGCCAAGGCCCTTTTGTTATGTTTAGGCGCAGTTTGGCTACCAGACATTCCAATATAGATACATATATGTACAGATATATGTATAGTGCATGCACTCCCGATAACTTCTACAGATACGTGTACAGATGTTTATATTCACCACAGTGAGGAGAGCTTGTAGGGTGTGGAGTTTCTTGTTTAGGCTCCTAGCATTGAGCAGTAACACCTTTAGGTTTATTTGCATTTTATTTACCGTGTTGGAAGGTTTGTCAATTTGGCATTGCCTAAAAAAGGTTCTAAGGGGGTGGATAAGGTTTTAAGCAATATTCAGAAACATAGGAGAAACAGGTGCAGACCATTTTTTTCAAAGTAACGTGGTTTACTAACTATGTCTTCCCATGCTGACAAATATTGCTTGCCCCTGGAAAGACACCAGAAACTAAGCCAATTATTGAAATCAATCATCTTTTGTTCATATTGTGCTATCATTCTTGGTGGAGGTAAGATGTTGCTCAATGCAAGGCACAGACACATATTCAGAGAGATCAACAATGTCTCTCTCTTCGTAAAGTCCAGAGAAGTACATTTCAGGTCATTAATGCCCAGATGGACTATGATAGAATCATACTGGTACCTGTGGTGTAGTTATCAAGAGTGCATGCATCCTGGCTCCAGATAATAAACTAGCTGTTATCTTCTCCTTATTCAGCTAGTGAGTGGGGCATATGTGTGTTATACAATGGAGTCCCATAGGACAAGGGTCCTGGGTAATGTGTTGCCTTACCTTAAGGGCTTTGCTGTTAGGCTTCACTGGGTGTACGTATATGTGTGGGTCTGGTGACTGCTTTAGAGATTGCTGAGGATAGGCATTGATGCTTATAGGCTTAGGATGCCTTTAAGGTTTGGGAAGATTGGGTTTAGTGCCTCAGCAAAGGCTGGCCTGTGTGTCTGGTGGACACTATGTGTGATGGATGTAGTGTGTGTTCTTGCCAACTTTGGTTGTATGCACGATTTTTTACTATCAGTTAAATTGTGTATGTGCATCTCTCACATACTGTGTTTGGGTCTTTAAGGATTAAATAATTGTCTGTGATTATGAGACAATTGCTACGTTGCCTCTGGATGCTCATATCTACCAACCTGCCTACATAGACATTTGGAAATTGCATATCTATGTTGTATGGACCTGTATTTGGGTGGGCTGGGCTAGTGTAGGTCATGGACGGGGTTATACAGGGGTCTCCTTGGGTGGTCTCTGGTGTCTGGCACTAAGCTAAGTTAGATTGTGCTAAGATTTGATAGTAGCATTGTTTAGTGTGCAGCACACAAATTGTAGTAAGGGAGGTTTACTCAAGTGCAATACTCATTTGCTGGGTGGACACTAAGTATTATGGATATATAGAAAACAATGGGTGGGAAAGTACTTACGTTGCTCAACAGACAATGGCAATGAAAGAGGGGATACAGGGACTTTGGCTTCCACCTCTTATGGTAATCTGACTTCCAGAGACAGCCTTTTAAAACCATAAGAGAAGAGAGGGAGGATTGTGGAAAAAAATTCAAACTGGAGCGCTGGTCTTATGGTTAGAATTTCTGAAATGTTTAGTTTAATGTCTGAGTAGGGGGTGAGGCAGACTCTAAGAACAGGGAATGATCATTACCAAGATAAAGAGAAAAGCATTGGAATACAACTTTAAGCAGGCGTATCAGCTATAAAAAGTACTGAAGCACAAATCCTTTGGCAGAATTCACAGTGCTGCCTCTATTGCAGTCCTGCTTCAGACTAAGGCATCAGACTATGCAGAAATTTATCAGTAACATTGTAATAAATTACTAAATGTGGTAATTATACTTTCAGAAATAGAGGTGCAGTGTAACATATAAACATGCTAAAATCTTAACATAATATACAATCTTCATACAACTACAAGACTATGGTCCCAGAACATAGCTGATAAAATGCATGTCTCCTTTGGAATATGTAGAAACCTTAAGTTTGTTTATTTTTATCCTGTGTTGATCGAGTTAGTCCCACTAGGCTAGCAGCCTCTTCTGAAGGGAGACCCAAGATGGTATTTATACTACTTGGGGAAATTTGACCAGGGCATCATGGAACTTCCTCTACACTTTGGAGCTGCTAGATGGCACCAGAGGACTCCTACAGCAGCAGGGAAGAAGTCTAAGGGAAGCAGCCACATGGATAAGGAGAGAAAAGATATGGGGAGTTAGGGTTACCAGCTGCCCCTCTTTGCACATGATAGTCCTTAAAAAAACAATGGCAAATGTCCTATGATTTTAGGACAAAAATATTTCCTAAGCTTTTATTAATACTTGAACAAAACAATTAATTTGTATCGAAACACCTAAATATTATATGATAAAGCATAAGCAACCCAAATGCTATAAGAATAAGCTTTTATTATGGCAAAAAATGAGGTCCTATTTTGGCACTAGCCATGGGTATAGTTTGCCAGCAAATCATACATTTCTCAAAAAATGTTCTAGTCTGGGCATTTGAAAAGGTGGCAACCCTACGTAGAGTTTGGAGTTGGAAAGTGAGAATTTGGAGAAAAAAATTGTTCGATATGGAGCTAGAGAATGTAAACAAAAACTGGTGAGAGGTGAATGTTACAAATGAGCAGTGTTGAGCTGCCTCCATGGAGAAGGAAGAAAGCAAATCTGTTGAAGTGGTGCAGATAACATAATTGATCTCAGGATGACTTGCAGATGATTTTCTGTTAAAAACAATCAAGCATGAAGATCCATATGACAGTTCTGCTGTTTCATGGGGTGATATGACACATAACTCTTCCAGAAGTTGAGGATGGTAATAAGGAAAAGGAGGCAGATGATGAGGAGGCAGCAGAAAATGCAATAGTGACAACTTATGCAGCAGTGACAGAAAATATGGTAGGAAAGCTGCAACAAACTGAGAAGGTGTCTAGTTTTGTGGCAGCAGATAATGCAGTAACTGAAAACACATTCAGCAGTGACTGCAGGCATAAAAAGTAGAACAGCTGCACACTAAGTAAAATTATTTTCAAAAAAAAAAAGGTGAGCTGTGAGAATAAGAACAAAAAATGACACTGTAATAGACAGATACTATGTATGGGAATTTTCTTTTTTGATTTCTCCAAGTCTTTTCGGGTTTCTAATACCATGACAGGAAGGGACCCCATTCGTAAGTCAAAGTATGATTAAAATTCATGAAATTAGTACTGTTTCCTTCTTTGATGTTAGCCAGTATGGGACAATTTGGTAATTGCTCTGACTTTTAAATCTCAAGAAATTTGGTCTTTTATACATATTGGATCAGAGAATTTTTGTTACTTAACCTTTGAAATTGATGGACTGATGATGAAATTTTTGGAACTGTGCAACAAAACAGATATTTATCCGTAGAATAATTATTTGTTCTCTGATAGTAAACTTTTAAAAAAATGTTACTTTGCAGTTTAGAACTTATAAACTGGAAGATGATGTTAAAAAATGCATGCAGGGTCTGTGTGAAACTGTTAACACTGTGAAAGCTAGACATGAGAGAAACTTTAGACATGAGAGAAACTTATGGAATGGAGGGTGGAGTTTGGAAGCTGTTTTCAAATTTGAAGACAACATGCTGAAACACTTGCCAAATCTTATTTTTGTGGTTGGTCATAGAGGGACATTAAGAAATGCTGGCCAACATAATGATTTTTTTGGGGGAGGGACTTTTTCATTTAATTACTGATTGTGACAAGGTACAATGAAACCAGTATGGGGAGAAAGGACATACAGAAAGAAGGTGTGTTGTGCCTGAATGCAGATTGTGTTAAAAAAAAAAGGATAAATTTGGATGAATTATCAAGAGCAAAAAAGGGGAAAGGGAAGAAAACATATGAGGAAGGACAACAGAAGGATGGGGGAAAGATGGTGAACTAGATGAAAAAGAAACTGTAGAAGAAGAAAAAATATGAAGGTGAAAACAAAGAGAGATTGCATACAGGAAGAGAACTCAGGAGAAGGGACTGATACTAATAATTTATAAGTTCTAATCGGTGAGAAATAGAGGAATATTTGTACATAAACCCAGGAAAATATTCAATTGAAGAAAGAGTAAAAATAAGAAAATGAACATTTAAAAATATTTCTCCTAAACTTAAAAAGAAGCTAAAACAACAATTTTAGAGTACTTTCAAAAAACGTGAACAGAATTATTAACACATAAAAGAAGGCTAGGGATACTGGAATTGGTATGCTAAATGTGATGGGATGTTATTCTGTTAGAGGATGTAAGATTCCTGACAAGAAAAGAAAGACTGCAAACAGAAAAACAGTGTGGGTGGAAATATAATATAGAACTAAGGAAGTGAACATTGTTCTGGAGTGGCTGTGTTGTGTAAATAAAGAGTGAAAATGCTAGATGTAACATTGGTAAACTGCTGTGCATATGAGGTGAAGAGAACATATGTACAGAATTAAGTATAACCAAATCCAAGCCCCAAATCACGGAGATGGGCACAAGAATAAAAATCCTCTGATGTATTTATTGTGTAAGCGCTTTTGTAATAAAATATTATTTCCTCAGACACACAGTAAAAACACAAAAGCAACCCATTTCTACACCATTTAAATTAAATAATTAAATCAATTTCCCTCCAAAACATTTGTACAGAATTACAAACATAAAAAAATACAGGAAGTGATAAAAATAAGGTAAATTAGCTGTATGGAGCCATAGTCAATGGACACATAAAAGCGGGGCACTTGGATCTAAAATGGATTATTTTCCATTGCTGAAAGGCTTGGGGTAGCAGATAGTGATACAGTTGTGACTTTTTAGAATATTTAGCATTATGGATGGAAGTGATGGAAGAAAACCAGTATATTAAAATAAGAAAAGGAATACAAAGAATAAATGAGAAATTATGGGATGAAATTGGAGAGTGAAAAGTATTACAGTTATGGAAGGATCATATAACCATGAAGGACTCCTATAACAACTGGTGTGAATAGTGGATTGGACTTTAAAAGAAGTGTTGTTTACAATGGCAGCATGACATAATAAAGGAAGAGAAGGTGAGGTATGGGGAAATGTATTACTCTTATATTGTTCTCTAAATTCTGTATTATGATATGGATAAAGAAATATATAAAAGAAATCCGGAAAAAATATGTTATTACTGTTTAGGCAGATATACTATTTACAAGGGAGAAGGTATCTGCATATTTGGGTAAAATAGTAAAAGGGGATATTAGTATAATGAGGTAAATGAAAAATGTAAAAAAGGGGAGGTAAAAAGAGCACAACAGCAAATTATGAATATTGTAGTACAGCATTTGGGAAATATGTATAAGAGTAAAAGGAAGGGAAAAAAAGAGATGGGAAAGTAAAAAAAAAAAAATCGAGAACAAGTTAAGGAAGAATTTAAAAAAAAATTACTTTTATTGAACTGGATAAAGTACTTAGAAAAGTAAAAGTTGATTCAGTATCAGGCCCAGGTGGTATAGGGTATGGAATGTACAAGAAATTAATGGATTGGCACAGAGAGTATTTTGTAAATATACTGAATGAATGCTTGAAGGAAGGGTTTGTTTTTGAAGAGTTATTTGTGGGATATTACAATTTACATGGAAAAAAGATTAGAAGAATGAAATAAAACTGGGGGCATATCACACTAAATAACACAGACTGCATTTTTTGAGAATAATTGAGAATGGTAGGAAGAATGTGGTATATTACAGAAGAAAATACGTATGACAGGAAAGGGAAGGATGTCACAAATTGTTATTGGCTGTGAGAAATTAAGATAGAAATTGTGGATGATATTATAACTAAAAGGGAGAATGTGAAACTTATGGTAAGTCACATTAGCAAGGCATTTGATGCAGTAGGATACGTTGCTTTGTGGGATGTTATGGAGAAGTATAGAATAGGTAACAGAATTAGGAGTGTGTGCATGTCAGCATATCAAAACAATAAAATGAGAGTGTTAGTGAATGGGTGGATGAGTAAAGAAATATGCATAAAGTGTGGTACAAGGATGTCCCATGAGTGGAGCAGTGTTTGCATTGATAATGAATGCAATAGTGAGTGAAGTAGCTTATAAAATAAAAGCTGCTAGATATGTGATGCAAAAGGAGGTGGTGATTCCAGTAGTTTGGACATATGCAGATGATATAGGGATGGTTCATTGTACTCGAGACCCACCTCACAGTAAAAAAACTGACCCTTCCTCTTTTCTCGAAAGCCGACTTTAATCTTCTAAAACCTAGTCCGACACTGTTAACTACCTGAAACCGCTGTATACACTTACAAAAATGCCTTTCTACCCCCTAAGCCCAAAACAAAGATCAAACAGGGCCATCACTTACAAATGCCTTCTAACAAAACCTACAGGCTGTACCAAAGGCCAGCACACAAGCAAGGAGCAAAACTCTCCATGCAAAGCAAAGAGCCTAAAAAAAGAGAGCTACGCACCATAAAAGCAAACTACAAAAAAAGAGAAAGCTACTACAAGCTAAAAAAAAATCCTTAAAGGTAAGACATCAAAAGCTAATTTAAAAAAAAGCTAACAACTCTCTTAAAAATAAAAAAGGGAATTACTTCTAGAATAATAAACCTAAAAGGAAAAGGCAGACCATTTCTATATACAGGCTTCAGACAAATGGAAGCAAGATTATCCATCCAAATCCTTCATCCCCTCCCCTGGCCAGGAGATCACACAAACCTCCCTGATAAATGCCCACAATATCAGTACCAAATTCTCAGCCCCCCAAACTCCAAGGCAAAGAACACAGCATCCATGGGGTGTCCCCGCCCAGATCACAGCATGGTCCATGGACTGAACCCAGGCAAAGAAACACAGTTGTTGGACTCCTTTAGATGAGAAACCGCACCGGAGGGTACGTATCTAGGATCTAGTCACACTACTGTGGTCCCATAGCACTCCACGCATCACTCCACCTCCACCCGACCCTGCTGGGTGTTGGCTGACCACCCTCCCTCCCAGCCTTCATCCTAAAGCCATGAAAGCCTTATCAAAGGAGCCATGGAGATTTTCACAATGGAAAGGATGGGAGACAGATACATAGGGAACTTTTTCTAAGGACTAGCAGATCATCTTGGTTTGGATTGTGCCTTTTTGAAACTGTCAAAGGTTTTCAAACAGGTCTAAACAGTCCAGAAGGCCCAGGGAGGGCGCATGAAAAACTCCATACAATATACCCAGCTTTCGGGTATCATTGAAAAACTCATCACTTAAATGTGAAAATCATATTACTACAACACCTCACTGAAAAACAAGAAAACTTAAAAACCAACCCACACAGAACAACTGGGGTTGTCAGACTCAGCTGTCAGCTGGACACAGTCCTCAAATGGGCTCAGGTGCCCACTCCTTCCCCCACTCTGTGGCATCTACTTTCTGAAGTACAAGCAGCCCAAGCAAACACCAGCATCTACTTTTCTGACAAAGACACAATTTGACTGCAAGGGCCCGGCTACAAACACAACCGATCCAAACATCAAGTAAAACGTAGAAGACAGAAACACAGACCAGATTTAAATGCCACCATATGTAAAAGTTAATAGGCATCAGAGACATGCATAGTCAAAAAAAACCATATACTAAGCGTTAGCCCTAATAGCCATAGCAAGAAGAATACCCTGAATACAGAGAAAGTTATTAGGGGACCTGGGACCCCTAGTATTGGGTAATTGACAAGGAAGACCTCATAGCTAAAGTGAGAAGGAACCTAGGATCCAGTTCTACACCTTTCTATCACACATCTCAGTCACAGTATCAAGGGAAGTCATAGTCTCCAATCCTCATCACCCTCGACCTCCCATCTCCTACATCGAATGATCTGATCTGGAATGCCTTGAGAGAATGCCCAAGGCAGCTGGAGAGGCCCCTCAAAAAAAAAAGCAAAAATCCAAAAAATAAATCAAAACTGTCTTATGCCCAACTCAATTCAGAACTCCAGTTATATCTAGTCAGTTTCCACACTGCTGCCAGATGTAGGCCATGCCACCAGGACAAGGCTATTGATGATGATAGATTTGATGAACATGCTTCATCTCAAAAACAAGAGATCCCAGAGAGCCACAAGGGCCCCCATTATTAAACTTTAGTGATGGATTCATAGGGGGGGGACCCTCATCCTGACATCACCAAAAACAACCATCCTTATGGAACCAAACAAGCGAGCCAGTGAGGCAGAGGCACCGCTGGCTGGAATCATTGGGAAAAATGACCAATGGATGGAGATCACAGATCTTACCTTAGGGTCACTGTTCGAGTGTCACTGGACAGAGGCACAGCAAAATAATGGGCACAGTTTCTCCAAACTAAAAAAGGGGTGGTAAGCGTAAAAATGTATAGGGCTTATTATAAATGCCCCTCCTAGTATGAACCTAACTAACCTATGAACCTATGAACTATGAACCTATTTGTTTGGTCAGGTTTATGGTATGTGTGTCTTGTGTTTGTATTGCCTTCATTTCTTCTATTGTTAATGTGTTGTAGGGTCTTCAGTATACTGAATGCTTTTTTTTTTTAACATTTTTAATGATTGCAGACTCATTGTATAATTATTATTTAGTAACTTTTAATCAATAGGAGTGATAATTCCACTGTATATATATAAGAAGTTTTATTTTATTTTGTGCATTAGATCTGAAGAAGCGTGCTGTTGTGCACGTTTGCGCTTTTTTTCTTTTTGTTTATAATAAATTGTTGATCCTTCGTGGTGGTCTTCTTCTACTTTTTAAGTTACTGCAGATGATATAGTTGTAGTTCCTAAGAACAAAATATGGATGAAGAAAGTTGTTTTGTCTGGATGGATTCTTAAAGGAAATGACAATGACCTTGAATAAAAATAAAAAGTAAGGGTTTGGGTGACGTGGTGAGAACTGGGGACGTTGTGTTTTCAATAAATGAAGTGTTTTTGCAAGGCATAAAATCTGGGAAAAATTATGTAGCGATGATGCAATGGACTGCAAGAAATATGTCTTAGGTTCATAGGTAGGTACTAGGCTATCAGCCCGAGGGCCTATGTAAGCCTAGCCAACAAGGTTCCCTGACTTACGCCACCCAAGAAAGTTTTTTTTCCTGCGCCACTGTCAAGCAGAGACACAGAAGTGATTCCCCGGGATGTATTTCATATTTCCCATCCACTCATCAAGTTTTTCTTGAAGAGTGCTCATGAAGAACCTTGCTTGACACAGATGGGTAGCCTGTTTCAGAGTATGGGAAGTCTCAGGGACAGGACTCTATCCCTCCAGTATGTCTTGTTTATTGTAGTGACAAGGTTTCAGTCCCTAGAGCCGTAGCTCGGAGGGATTGGGATTTCTTTAGGTATAGCATGTCCAACAGCTCTGGGTTTGACATAGCTTTATATGTTAGGCAGAGACCACCTTGGAGTAGGCAATATGCTACGGAGTAAAGCTGGAGTTTTTTGAGATGTTCAGTGTAGGGCATCTGTTTGAGGCCAGTAATCCTCTTTGTGAGGTACTTCTGTGGCCTTTCCAGCTGCTGATGTCTTGTGAGGTATATTCCAAAAGGGGCATTGTACTCTATAATGGGTCTAATGAATGTCAAGTAGAGGAGAACAATGACCTCTTTTTTCCTGGATGAGAACCCTTTTATGATGAGGTGTGCCATGTAGAAGGACTTCCTGACTACTGTGGCGATGTGACTGTCAAAGGACAGACTACTGTCCACCTGGGTCCCAAGGTCTCTTATCACACATTCGGTGTTAAGTGGACTGCTGTCTATGTAGTAGTTCATGGGTAAAGAGCTTTTACCAAAGGGGATGACAATGCACTTTTTGGCACTGAGCTTGAGGCCATGACTCTGACACCAGGCATCTGTCTCAGTGAGGCCCTTCTGTAGGACTTCCACATCAGCAGGGGACTCGACTATGGCTCCTAGTTTGCAGTCATCTGTGAACTGTGTTAGCCAGAGGCCTTCTGTGCTAGCCTGTACTTGAGGGAATTAGATACCAAACAGGAGAGGTCCCAGGACTGAACCCTGTGGTACTCTACTTGTCACTGGTTTGAGGTCAGATTTGGAGTGTGCAACTTTTACAGTGTGGGTTCTGTCAGTGAGCCAGTTGGCAACCCATGTTATGACATAGGGATTTATATCTAGTTTCTTAAGTTTAGCTACAATTCCAGAATGGGGGATGGTGTCGAAAGCCTTGGCGAGGTCAAAATAGGCTGTGTGAACCACCTTACCCTCATCTATGGCTTTGGTGACTGCCTCAAAGAAGTTGATCAGGTTCAGGAGGCATGATCTGCCTTTCACAAACCTGAACTGGGTGCGATCCAGAGTTTGGAGGTTACCAATGTCTTTGTTTATCAGTTCCATGATGATACGTTCCATGGCCTTGCAGACCAGGCTCATCAGGCTAATAGGGCGATAGTTCCCGGGATCAGTGGTGGCCCTCCCTTTGTGGAGTGGGAAAACTGTTGCTGTATGCCATTCAGTGGGCACAAAGCCTGATATGAGGCTTCTCTGGAGGACATATAGATTAGCATGCAGGAAAAGGATTTATCTTGTGAATTCTGTATTAATAGGAAAAATAGCATATGTGTCAAATGTTTATATGATCCCAGAAAAAAATATGAAAAAGAAATTGTGCAATTGTTCTCTTTTATACTTGGTTCAATATTAAATCCAGTGAAAGATGGTGTGTTGTATCTGAGTGAAGATGAAGGGGGGATTAGGTTTACTAAACCCAGTTGTTTATTCTGTTTCTTTAAACTTGTATAAATTATTAAAGCGGATAAAGGAATAGAATGAGAAATTAATAGTGAATAATGTTTAAATATAAGTATAAAAAGTTCTGTGAGATGATGAGAATAAAAAGGAAAAATAATATGTAAATAAAGACATTAAAAATTATCAAAAAAAACCCATTAAACATGGAAAATAAAAATTGATAATAAACTGAAAGATAGAATGATGTAATATAATATTACATCGAAATAATATTATTATGTAAATCCATTGGAAAATTTACCAGAAGAAGTGATTAAAGAAATTAAAGTTAAGGAAAAAGTGGTATACTAAGATAGCAGGATTTCCTATAGAGACTGGTAATAAATAACTTACCAGTAAATGGAAGTATGCCAGATAAAAAAGAAAGAGAAGTGTGTTTATTTTGTAGGGAGGAAAAGAACAGAGCATGTGTTTTTTGAAACTTAAAAGATTGGTGAAGCTACAATGACAAACACTATATACAAGAATATGATTTTGTACAAATATAAGAACATGAAAGAAAGAATATGTGAAAAGAGTAGATAAGAATTGTATGCAATATGGGTTATTTGGAATGAAGCAATGAATAACATTTTGTTTAATGGGAAATCAGCTTTGGCAGATTTATTGTGAAAAATTAGACTATGGTAGTGGAAGAAGGAGAAGAATCAATTATGGAAGAACAGCAATGAGGGTATTATAAGAAAAAAATTATAAATATTAAAAACAGAAATGTGTATATATGTGCCTGTAAATATGTACATTTTGTAAATAATGTTTTAATGTTGTGCTAAAATAAAAGACCCTTACTCTTTTTAATGGGTGCCATGGGTTCTTTTACATCCACCTGAAACACCACCAACTCAAGCAAATGTGTCATCCAAAGAGATAACTACACACTCAGGAGTGCAGCATCCCTTTTAGGCTGCACTGTAGCGTCAGCAGCAATTTACCTGGTGTGGGAATAGAATCCACAGCTTTCTCTACCAATAGTGTTTTTATGTTCCTTAATAGTATTTCTCAGTATAGTCTTGAGGTAGAGAGAGATGGGGATAGTTTGCAACTTTTCATTATTTTTCTTCTTTTATTGAACAATTTTATTAATACAGTTACACCAGAGACACTGGTAAAAATCAAAGGGTAATTAATCAGTCTTCCCATTTTTGTACATTTGCAAGGAATTGTTGGTAATTTTTTTATAGGCCTTCTACAAGCTGATGTAGGTTTGCCCTGGAGAAGTCCCCAAATATGGTCATGTGTTGGTGGGGTGGTACCACTAGGCCTAACAAAGAAGATAACTGATTTGTGATCAAATCTATCAAGGGATGAAGAGAAGTGGGATGAGATGCAGGCAGGGGCTAGGTTGGTAAGGACCAGGTCAAGGGTATTAGAGCCTCAAGTGAACAATTATACAACTTGTTCCACAAAATTGGTATCAGTGAAGTCTAGGAAATGCTGGGCAGAATTTTTTTATAGGTGTAAGTTGAAGGCCCCTAGTAAGAAGGTATCTAGCTTGATATTTAATGCCTTAATGGTGTTGAGGTCATTTCTATGATTTTTGGATGTCACTGAGGGAGGAGCTAGCAACAAAGTAATAGATGGATTTTTTAATGGTGATTTAGATCCCTTAGGCTTAGGAGCAATGTGATGTGAAGTAAAGGTATTCCTAACAAATATAATTACTCCCCTGCAGTTACCAGAAGGTCTGAAGATGTGATAAGCACAAAATACATACAGGGATTATTGGCATTGCAATGAAACCATGTTTCAATAACTGCACAAATATGAATGTGTTTGAGCTGCTGGAGGGCATCACATTCTGGCAACTTTCTGTTTAGACTCCTAGCATTGAGTACTGCCACCTTGGTGTTGTCCACATTAGAGTGTATTTTCTATGTAGAAATCTCCAGTATGGGGACTCTGCTCAAAAAGACAATATAGGGACAGCAAAGGCTTTAGCTAGTATACAAAAAACATCCCCTGGCAAAACAGGAAGCCTTAGCTACCATATCATCCCTGGCTGATACACACTGGATCCCCTTAGAATGACACCCATTACTTAGCCAGTTGTTAAAACCAATTATCTTGTCTTTGTAACTAGGCATCATTCTTGGTGAAAACAAGATACTACTCAAGACTAGTGCCTTTTCTGCCTCTAGTACATGCATAATAAGTTCCATTATGTGTCTTTACATGTCCCTCACTCCCACATGGGCCACCCTTAGGTGGTAGTCCTGGGACCTTAGGCCCCTTGTGCAGGACAAGCAGTTTACAGTCACCCTTTTCTTACCATGTCTGGTGAGTGTAGATTCTGTATGCCTAGCAGAGTTACATATGATTAAAACTTTTCCCTTTGTGAAAGCAAACTTAGTGGGCCTTATGGGCATAAGCCTATTTTCTTGATGTTTCTTGGATGAGCTCTGAGGATTTCCAGTATGTGTGTGTGGAGAAGGATTAGGTGTTGTACTGCATGCTGGAAGCTGGAATACTTTACATTAAGTTCTAGGAGGCTTTGGCATATTTTTTGATACACCCTCAGCATGTGTTATAGGTCTAATACTGTGCTGTGACTGATGTATTGTTTTGGAGATATGAGGCTTACCAATACTGGGCTGATGCTAATGGATTACATCCATGTTTCTTAAATATTCACAACTTATGTAGGTTGTACTATTATTTAGTAGAAGTAGTAAACAGCTGGTAAGCTTAAGGCTTCCATGAAATATCCATAATGAAAAATATTTTCATGTTGGATGATCTAGTGATCCATCAGCAAAAAAGTTAGGCATGCCTAAATATTCCTGGGATTAATAAATAACTCCTTACAACAAATTGTAAACCAACCCACCCCACAGCAAAATATTCTAGACTTTGCCAATACCGATATAGCTCTTACATGTACCAATCCTATAATATCCCTATCCTTGCTTTAATCTGACCACAAACTAATGAACATTTTCATTAAATCATGAACACCTCCATCTCTCAGATAACAAATAAAAATGTAAGGAATTCAAAATTAGCAAGCATACTAAAACTCTTTAATGAGCTCTCAAAATGTATTTGTAATATCAGTAGTCTTCATGTAGCCTCAGTTGCTATGTACTTAGTGAGGTCCTACTCCTACCTGCAGAAGTGTATAGATCTAGCAGTCCCTATTATAGGTTCAGATGCAAGTACTAGGCTAGCTGCTGTTGTGGCCCATTGTAAGCCTAGCCAATTGTCCTTTTGGTGCTTGAATTACCCTGTCTAATTTGATGTCAGATTGGCCTTGCCCATCCCATGGAAGTGTTATATGTTACCTCTAGTGAGAATAACTAGGCTCATACCATAGAAAATGTGAGAGGACCCATGCAAGGCATCGGCTTCATCTAATAACAATTTTTTTGTGTGCGTGTGAGGGGAATTAAGTAAGAAATACTGAATGTAATGAAAAGTTTTCCTTTTGCAAATAAATATTTAGCTTCAGTAGTCTGTAGCTGATGGCACATGTACATTTTCTTTTTAGGTTTCCATGGAGACAAGCTGCAGTAAAAGCCAGATTACTTTTTAAGGCTAAAAGTTAATGTTTTCTGAAAATATATAAGCTGTTACTTTATATCTGGCCGGGGATAAAGATAAAACAAGAACAGCCAGCAATGAGAGTAAGTAGGAGCATAGACTGTAACATGCTTCTTACCTTAATTTTAGGATAGGTTTTGCCTGTGTGTGCAGCTGTCAATGTGGGACAATTGTTCCTATCAGGAGGGTTAAACGTCATTATTTTAAGATGTACATAGTTCTATGTCTGTTTTAAGTTAACAGGTTCTGGAGGTGTTTTTTGAAGGTTGTAATTAAAACAAAAAGTCTTGTAAAATGTGACATAGGTTCAAATGGAGATGACAAGAAACAACCATATAAAGGATCAACCTACCAAACAGTGGGTCTATGAAACACAAAAGCTGGAAATAGAAATTTAAAAAAGCTGCCATACATAATAGGTGGGGATAATAACTTATAATATTATTCCCCATGGTACAATAACTTTATGAGACTTGACAGAAATTACATTTCACAGGAATGTGGGCATTTAACTGAAAGCTTCAACAAACATCCATTAACTATTTCATATCAACAGCCAGTAACAACTAAGATAAAAATGCAGAGTAATGAAGCAAAAATGAGACACTGGTGCTTCCTCACATACCTGTAAAAAAATAAATATTTAAGGAATGGGCTGTGGAAATTATTTGAGAATTAGTAAGATAGAGTTTTCTTCAAAAGTTACAGCTAATGATGAGTGGATAAAATTAAAGCGGAGTTTAAAAATATGGTAGAAATAAAAGAAAATGAGATATTGTTAAGAAGCAACAAGAATTGTTTAGCTGGGCTGACAAACGATAAATTATTGTAAAATAAGGATAATCTCACAGAACAAGAAGAGGCACAACTGCAGAGTGCTAAAGAGAAAATAAGGGAGAATGTGGGTAATATGCATGAGTTTAGAAAGACTGTAGTTAATCAACTGTTTTTGATAATAACT
Source organism: Protopterus annectens (assembly GCF_019279795.1). Classification (NCBI taxonomy): domain Eukaryota; kingdom Metazoa; phylum Chordata; order Ceratodontiformes; family Protopteridae; genus Protopterus; species Protopterus annectens. The sequence goes on along the minus strand of NC_056726.1, from coordinate 1,225,693,490 downwards.
CCAAATCACAAAATCTTTTAGCACAATGACTTGGGCAACAGAAAGTAAAAAGGATTGTTACTAAACTTAGGGATCCTATAACAAGAAAAATAACCAGAGATCATGAAGAGATATAAGAGAGATTTTAGAAATTTTATGAAAATTTGTATAAAGTGGAGAAATCTGGAAATCAAGAAAACTCACAAATGGAAATGTTTATGGAAGGCTTAAATATGTGAAGGTTAATGTAAACAAGACTCAATAATTAACTGTTAAGATAGAATGAGATGAGACAATGAGGGCACGTAATCAATCTGCAGGAAAGTCTCCAGGAACAGATAATATTCCTATGGAAATTTTGAAGTTAGGAAGAAGGAAAGTGATATAGCTCTAGAAGATTTTGTCTAACAATATTTTAAAAGAAGGGGAAGCACCAACATCCTAGAAGGAAGCTATGGTAACTGTAATACCTAAAGATGGTAAAGACTCATCAGACCCAGTTTCATATAGGCCCATTTCAATTTTAAACCATGATTATAAAGAGTATATGTCTATTATTAGTAAAACAATGGAAATGGTGTTACCAAAATTGATAGATATGGATTAATATGGTTTTGTGGAGGGGAGATAAACATTTGATAACATTAATAAAACAATAATGATCCTGAAGGAAGCAGAATATAAGAAAAAAAATTGTTTTGGTGGGTCTTAATGCACAGAAAGCATTCAATGGACTAAGCTGGCATTTTAGGAGTAGGGCAATGGAAGCATTTGCATTCTCTGATACAATAATACATTTAATTAGGGGGTTATATGAGGGATCAGAAGCAAAAATTAATGTGGGAGGGTCACTCTCTGAAAAGATGTGTCTGAACAGGGGAACCAGGCAGGGGTGTCCTCTTTTCTTTATTTGCTTTATATTTAGATCAGTCGGTAAAGAAACGAGGGACTCAGAAATGTAAGGATATAATTGGTATGGTAATCAATAAAGTTGGCTTTATTTGCAGACAATATTACTTTGTACCTGATAACACCAGAAAAGGACATCTCAGTGTTGAGGAACATACTGAGACAAGATATACAATTAATGAATTTAAAACAAAGGCTATACCTATGAACTATTCACCCACATGTGAATTGGTTCACCAAAACCCATATTTTTGGAAAAAACAACTTTGGATATATTTATATGACTTATGCACTGAAGATATACAGAAGAAAAGAGCTCCATGATTCTCAAATTGCCTATGTGCACTGGGACAGAAATGGAGTCATCGGTTTGTACTAAGTGTTAACTTCATAGCATGCAACTACCCTTTATGCAACATATGTTTGCAAGTAATTTTTTAGTGAAAATTATTTCAACTTATCTGGAAAGTTTTGTTTAATAGTAATTTAAGAGGAGGAGAAGTACCAGCATCCTGGAGGAAGATAACGGTAAGAGTAATACCTAAAGAGGATAACGATCCATTGGATCCAGCTTCATACAGGCCCATTTGAATATTAAACCATGATTATAAAGCGTTTATGTCTATAATGGCTAAAAGAATGGCAAAAGTGATACCACAATTGTTAGATACGGATCAGAGTAGTTTTGTGGAGGGGAGGCAAACATTTGAAAATATTAACAGAACATTGATGATCCAGAGGAAAACAGAATGTAAGAAAATACCACTTTTATTGGTGGGTCTTGATGCAGAGAAAGCATCTGACAGAGTAAACTGGGACTTCATGAGCAGAGCAATGGAAGCATTTGCGTTCCCTGATACAATTATATTGTTGATTAAAAGTATATATGAGGGATTAGAGGCAAAAATTAAAGTGGGTGGGGTCCTCTCTGTTAACTTCTGCTTGAGTAGAGGGACCAGGCGGGGTTGTCCGCTTTCCCCTTTGTTGTTTGCATTATATTTAGAACTATTGGCAAAGAAAATAAGGGAATCAGAAATTCAAGGACATAATTGGTATGGTAGTCAGGAAAAGCTGGTTCTGTTTGCAGATTATATTATTTTATGCATGACAAAACCAGAAAGGGACATTACAGTCTTATGGAACATTTTAAGACAGTTTCAAATCTTCTTGGGATACAAAATGAATGAAGCTAAAACAAAGGCAATAGCGGTAAATTTTGTACCCACACACAAACTGGTCTAACAGTATCTATATTTATCGGGACATGATAAAATGAAGCATTTATGAGAATGTATTACAAATGACTCTGTTGTGGCAGCTAAGGATATGTGGGAAGAGACTAAACAGAAGATAATACAAAAACTGAGAAGCTGGAAGCTTTGTTATATAGATGTGGATACGAAGATACAAGCCATTAAAATGTTTTTAGACCTTTTAGTCTTATACACGTTTTTATCAAACAGAGGAGAAGCTGTGGATAGCAATTAAAAAAAGAGTTGAAGGACTTTATTTAGGATGGGAAGATAGCAAGATTCAAGTGGGATAAACTGATTCTTCCAGTAGAACAAGGCGGACTAGGATTACCCAATTTTTTGGGGTGTATTAGAGCAACACAGTTAAGGATCTTATACATAACACAAGCACAAAACTAAAATTCAAAGTGGAAATGAATGATGATGATACAAGGGAGAAGCTCAAGAAATGAGGAGAGATTGGGATTTTGGATGCAGACTCTTAAGGAGAACAACAAAAATCATACAGAGTATTACATTCATAAAATAGCAGGGAGTATTCTAAGAACTAAACCAGCATGAGATTGGAGAAAAGAGATTCTGCTGATAGGAATGACTGTGGTTAAGGGTACAGATAATAGGCAAGAGGGAGCTGGAATTTATTGGAGGCAACTGGCAGAGGAACCAAGGTATCGCCAGCAAATAACTAGAAAGGGAAAGGTAACAATAGGAAGAGGCCAAGAATTTATTTGGACTGCAGGTTACAGATTGATATCAACCCTTGAGAGGAAAGGCAGAGTATAGGCAAGGAGAAAGAAATAGGAGGGTCTTAAATGAAAGACCAGCACTGGTAGAGTTTTTAATAGAATTTAGAACAGAAGCTGCCATTAAAAAGGGAATAATTAGTAAAGCATATAAAATATTGTATGATCATTATAACAATCAATCATAGGATCTTAGAAAGGATTGGGAAGAGAGATTGGATAAGCAATTCACAAAGAGACAATGGGGGATATATGTATATTTCCCTATTATGCAATACAGTCTAGAAGATTTAGGATCTTTGCCTGGAAGTGTTTACATAGGTATTTTTTATACCCCAAGTAGACTCCAAATAAATTTTCCTCCGGTGAATAGCAAATGTTGGAGGTATGACAGGCAAGAAAGAGGTGGCTGGAAGCATATTTTTTGGGATTGTAATGAGCTGGCAGACTTTAGAGATTCCCTGCAGACCACTCTATCGGAGATGGGTGAGAGGATGAGATTGACTGGGGAGATAATGTTTTTGAGCTATTATGCAGAATCGGAATTGCCTAGACATAGTAAAGCCTTGCCGAGTCTAATTATGGTGGCTGCCAGAAAAGCAATTACTAGAAAATTAAAATCAAAGTCTAGACCAACTTTACTAGGAGTAGTGAATATAGTAACGGAGATAAGACAACTGGAACTGTGATCTTTAGAAAAGGTAAGGAGGAAACTTCATAGGGAAAAATGGGAATTGTAGGAATAATATATGCAGAGAAGGAACGAGGTTTAAGAGGCAGGATTTAAATGAGCCATAAAATGTTTAACTAACAATGGCTAGATAGATTATAAGTGATATACAATATTTGCAACTACAGCTGTTTCAATGGTACCTGTGATGGATAATGTTTGCATCTAAAGTGGTGTCGTTTTGTTTGTTTTTCATTTATACAAATGTAAGGTTGCCCATGTCATATGTGATTAGTTAATAAAGATGCTTGTTGGACAAAAAAAAAGAAAACTATTTCAACTTAAAATACATCATCAAAAAATGTACATACAATTTCACCACATGATGCCTGGACACATTTAAAGCTGCTGTATATGAAGTGCCTTGTTCCACTAATGTGGCATCTACCCTCATCTTCCTAAAACCAACATGTTTATGTTTTAGGGACATACCTGACTTTCTAGGGGAGAAGAGGTACACTACCTATAGAAAAGGAATTTACAACACCTGTGGTTTGCACATTACTTCCATATAATGCCCACAGTGTGATACATTGTTGCTTTCTTAACCAGCCTGCAAAACTTTTTTATACCCCTAATTCATGTAAATTCTTCCATAATCTCCAATAGTCCATATTAACAAAGGCATTTTATCTAATAAACATACTTCTATGCCTGCCCTTTTCCTCCCTGTGTACTGAAGGATGAGTTAGGGCAAATGACAGCCTGAAATGTATGCGAGTGTAAATGCAGACCATCTGTACAAAAGACCTGATGTCCCAGAAATCTGATGATGTACCCAGATGTTACCTCTTATTCTGACAAATCTGAATCCTACTTAGCACCTCAGGAAATCATTTTGCTACCTGTTCTTGAGAAACTTCACAACAAGTTTCAAATAACAAATAAAAAGACATCTAGTTTATACATTCTGTAGGTTCCCGGATTTTTAACCCCCCCCCAAAAAAAAAAATACTCAGCATTAAAACAAATTCTCCCAGGTCTAAAAACACACTGAACATTTTGCCCTAACTCATCCTCAAGTAAATGTAATAAATACAAATTTCACTAGACAAATTATCTTCTCAATAATCTTTTCATTATCGACTTCCTTAAATGTTTTAACCCTCTGTACCATTCACTTCTGTCTTATGCACATAATCTTGTAAGTCAACCAATTATGCTGATTAAATATTTTTGAAATATATCCTATAACATATTCAGCCATACCATCAGTGCCTCAAACAACTCTCCTGACTCATCCCATATTTAGGTTCATACGTGTTTACTAGGCTAACGGCCACAAGGGCCTTTTTAAGCCTAGGCACTCATCCCAAATCTCTGACAAGTTCTGGTACCCTTGATACGTGTAAGCAGGGGCCTGGGAGATGAAACATTTACAGACACGGACCTGGGAGATGAAACATTTACAGGCACGGGCCTGGGAGATGAAACATTTACAGGCACGGGCCTGGGAGATGAAACATTTACAGGCACGGGCCTGGGAGATGAAACATTTACAGGCACGGGCCTGGGAGATGAAACATTTACAGGCACGGGCCTGGGAGATGAAACATTTACAGGCACGGGCCTGGGAGATGAAACATTTACAGGCACGGGCCTGGGAGATGAAACATTTACAGGCACGGGCCTGGGAGATGAAACATTTACAGGCACGGGCCTGGGAGATGAAACATTTACAGGCACGGGCCTGGGAGATGAAACATTTACAGGCACGGGCCTTGGAGATGAAACATTTACAGGCACGGGCCTTGGAGATGAAACATTTACAGGCACGGGCCTGGGAGATGAAACATTTACAGGCACGGGCCTGGGAGATGAAACATTTACAGGCACGGGCTTGGGAGATGAAACATTTACAGGCACGGGCTTGGGAGATGAAACATTTACAGGCACGGGCCTGTGAGATGAAACATTTACAGGCACGGGCCTGTGAGATGAAATATTTACAGGCACGGGCCTGGGAGATGAAACATTTACAGGCACGGGCCTGGGAGATGAAACATTTACAGGCACGGGCCTGGGAGATGAAACATTTACAGGCACGGGCCTGGGAGATGAAACATTTACAGGCACGGGCCTGGGAGATGAAACATTTACAGGCACTGGTCTGGGAGATGAAACATTTACAGGCACGGGGCCTGGGAGATGAAACATTTACAGGCACGGGGCCTGGGAGATGAAACATTTACAGGCACGGGGTCTGGGAGATGAAACATTTACAGGCACGGGGTCTGGGAGATGAAACATTTACAGGCACGGGGTCTGGGAGATGAAACATTTACAGGCACGGGCCTGGGAGATGAAACATTTACAGGCACGGGCCTGGGAGATGAAACATTTACAGGCACGGGGTCTGGGAGATGAAACATTTACAGGCACGGGGCCTGGGAGATGAAACATTTACAGGCACGGGCCTGGGAGATGAAACATTTACAGGCACGGGCCTGGGAGATGAAACATTTACAGGCACGGGCCTGGGAGATGAAACATTTACAGGCACGGGCCTGGGAGATGAAACATTTACAGGCACGGGCCTGGGAGATGAAACATTTACAGGCACGGGCCTGGGAGATGAAACATTTACAGGCACGGGCCTGGGAGATGAAACATTTACAGGCACGGGCCTGGGAGATGAAACATTTACAGGCACGAGCCTGGGAGATGAAACATTTACAGGCACGGGCCTGGGAGATGAAACATTTACAAGCACGGGCCTGGGAGATGAAACATTTACAAGCACGGGCCTGGGAGATGAGCCATTTACAGACTGCCTGTGTCCATTAGAGACATAGGTGCCAAACTAGGGATGAATTTCCTGTTCCCCATCTAACTATCCAATTACAATCTAACTATGAATTGGGTTAGGGAGGAACTCTGTTTCACATGGATGGGGAGACTGTTCCAGAGACGGGGAAGTCTTTGGGATACATACTGTACCTGTCTCTCCACCAGGTCCTATTGATATCACAGGCAAGGTTTAAGTCTTTAGAATGGGTAATTCTGGTGGTGTTTGTTTTGCAGATATATAGGAGGTTCATCAGAGTGAGGTCTGGCAATAACTTCTATGCCAGGCAAGGATCTCCCCTCAACAGCCTGTAGGAGACAGAATGCAGGGATAGGGTTTGCATAGGCTATATTATTATGCCCTGTATTCTTTTAGTGAGGAACCTCTGTGGATGTTCTAATTGTTGAATTTGCCTGGATGGGTACATACCAAAGGGGGCATTGTACTCAATAGATCTGATGAATGCCCAACACAGTGGAACAATGACTTTCTTAGACATAGATGTTATACCTTTGCTTATAACTTGTGCAACATAGAATGATTTCCTCACTACTGTAGACACGTGATGGTCAAAGGCTAGATTACTGCCTTTGTATGTCCCCAAGTCCCTGACTAGTGGATAATTTCTTAGGGGTGTATTGTCAATATGATAGTTACTAAGGGTGGATGATTTCCTAAAGGATACTATTATGAAGTTCTTGCCACTTACTGTTAACCCATGGCTCTGACACCAGTTGTTTGCCTGTGTCAGCCCTTCCTGGAGAACATTTGTGTTGGTGTGGGATTCAATGACAGCTCCTAATTTGCAATAATCTGCAAATTTAGTCAGCCAGAGGTCACTGACATTGGCCTTGACTTTAGAGAAGTAAATGCCAACAAGAGGGCTGTCCCAGGACCGATCTCTGAGGGACTCCACTTGTGACTGATCTCTTCATAGAGCTGGCCTCCCAAATTCTAACTTACTCAATCCTCTCTGTGAGCCAGTTAGCTATCCACCAGGTGACATAAGGGTTTGTACCTAACCTCCTGAGTTTATCAACAATGCCAGAGTGAGGTATTGTGTCAAATGCCTTGGCCATGTCAAGATAGGCATTGTGAATGATTTGGTCTCATCCATTGCTTTGGTGATCTTCCCAAAGAAGTCCACCAGGTTGAGTAGGCATGACCTGCCCTTGATTAAATCAAATTGGGTTGGGCCCAGTGTCTGGAGGCTTATTATGTCATTATTAATCATTTCCATGATAATTCTTTCCATGGCTTTGAATATGAGACTAGTGAGACTTATGGGTCTGTAGATGGGCCACCTTTGTGCAGAGGGATGATTGTTGCTGTTCTCCATTCATGAGGCACAAAGCCTGTTTGGAGGCTACAAACTTTATTTCTCATCTGAGTTATTTGTTTAGTTTGATGAGAGCATTTTTATCCTGCTGAGTGCGGTACCTCCTAATTTTTGCCATGATAATTTCATCATCAGGTTCTCTCTTGCTTCTTCTAATACTTCAGAAAAGTAAAAAAAAATCCTCCCTACTTCACAAAATGTTTTCCTGTGGTAATCTGCCAGTTTATAACTCATTTTCTTTAATCTACCACCTTTTCATTGTAGTCATACTACTTCTGTAACACTTTTTTAAATATATCATAATTGAGACATTCATTTTGCTTAACTACCTACTTAGTAAGTGTGCAATATGCTTTACAATCTTGTTTAAAGTCCCTTTATTACTCATACTTGCAAGCCATATAACTCATATTTTTCCTTTCCTGAGCAAACTAGATGTATGGTCATTATTATAAACATCATCTAAAATTGCATAGGGTTGCTATGTGGTAAAAAACACAAACCTCAGCCTAATACAACTTACAAATGTGTCGCAATGCTATGGGGTAACAAACAGTACTGCATAATTATAGGAGTTTGGGTAAAGAAAAGGTATACAGATGAGATCCCTCAGCAAACTCTGATTCAAAAATGCATGAACAGTGAAGTAAAGTATGTTTTACAGCCTGAAATTTATGTAAATAAAAGTGTGGATCATCTACACAAAAGTCCCAATGTCCTCAAAAATCTAATGTTGTTCCCAGCAGCACACCAGTGATATCAGAAGATCAGTACATAAAATATGTAAAAAAGTGTGTCTTTATATACTGCTGAAGCCTCCTTCAGAAGGTGTGCCAAGCACAGCAACACAGCAAGACACCTATACTCCATGTTGCTCCGCACTCTGATGCAAATGAGCCCCCACCAATGGGATCACATACAGAAGTGGATCCCTTTGTTAAGATGACATTAAAATGACTACTACTCTGCAGTCATGACAAGAGATGCAAAAACAATCATTCATGGATTCCTCCCAGCCATGAGTCTGGATTAGGGAAAGATGATGGTATACCACCACCCTGCATAGAAGACTATGTTCTGCACATCATCATGAGACTGACATCTCTGCCTCTTCAACACATCAGCAGGGATCTCTGCATAGCTTCCTCTCCAGCTCTCTCCAGTGCTGATGAAGCTGACAGGCAAACAATGCTACATTCCGTATTGTGTGGTGGGGAGATGAATAAATACACTTGCAATCAGCCAAATCCTTCAGTCAGCAGCATTATCAATACATAGGGCATATCTGGTTCCAACATAATGAAAGTACAGATGAGAAAGGATGCAAATCCATGTGTTAATATGCATGTGTTCATGTGTATGTATGTATGTATGTATGTATGTATATATGTGTACACAAACATGTGTCTTACTGTTTATGAGCATGCACCTGCTGTCAGCTCAGTTCTCTCCACCAGGAAACAGTTCATAGGTTCATAGATTAATACTAGGCTAACTGCCCTTGTGGACCATTTTAAGCCTAGCCTATTACCCCATGGGAGAATTGAACCTTACACCTTGTGTCTATAAGGTAAATACCTTAACCATTATTCCAAACTCCTGCCATTTTATGCTCTCCAGGTTTCTGGGACATTATACTTGCATATGTTTTACACTGACATGCATATCTATGCAGTGCATCACATATTGTAGTACTATTTTGATGGTTACAGGGTAGAAGCTAAGCTGTTAGACAGGCCTTTCACCAAAAAACAGTGCACGTAACGTGTGTAGACAGACATACACCACCTATTCCATAGTGTACAGTTTTTAAAATGTATTTATTAATTTTGTATAATATGCTGTGCCAAGGCCCTACGAAATCTAGCCACTGTGTGCTGATGATCTCCTAACAAAGAACTTCAAAAGATCATTAGTCAGTGTAGCAATGTCTACAGATAGGAAGGCAACAACACTGACGCTGTTGTACTGATTGACAGGTAGACAAATTTGGGGAGCTGCAGGACTTGGAGCCTAACAGTAATAGCTGGGAAAGACATGGACTTGAGGTAAAGATCAATTGCTTCCTTGGAAGACAGCAACCTGCAGCACAGCAATCAACAAGCATTTACAAGTCTTTATGGACAGATATAACTGTCAGTCAAACCTGATCCAGTTTTATGACTGCATCATTGCATTGAATTTCTGACAGCACAGTACCAATGTATGCCATTGACCTGGATTTCACAAGCCTTTGACACAGACCCACATATGCACCTGCTAGTAAAACTGGAGGGGCTCAGGGCAAGAATGAGACTGAGGAAATATGTATTGCATGGTAACCACAAGATTCCTCTTACATCAGAGGCATTGCGGATGCATTGGGATAAATGCAAATGTAGTGTACAAGTCTCCACACATTCCTCTTCCTACAAAGATGTCAATTGCAAGGCTCTGTTAGCTGATCTGCAAAATTTACACTGAAGGTCTCTCTATGTTATGTGGTATTTTCCCCTCCATGCCACAGTCAAGATATCTGCTTACCCACCTCTCATTCCTCCCTCCGAGCATCCCCTGGTTTGAGCCTTTGTCACCTAGGTTGCTACTCAATCCAGAATCTCCAGCCTTGTTGACAAATACCCTGTATGTAGTACCAGTGCACATTTTATTTTTTGTTAGATTTGCTCTTTAAATAGCCATTGTTCAGACCTCAGTGGGAGCAAACAGAGTTTCACTCTCTTGACTGGCTTGCTAACCATGTTGGACTAAAAACCTGTAGCAGATGAACTCCTCACTGAAATAATCTGAAGCTTTTGTCAGACATATGAATGTATCCCCTACTCTGCAATACCTGAAGTGTCCAGGTTTCAAACTAACCAAGTTTTTCAATCAAGTTTTGAAGGCTTGGGATCTTCATTTTCTCCACTATAGACTGGTGCTACTTCATAGAAGTTTGTTGGTGTTGCCTGGTTAGCCCACTCCACAACTTCCTAATCTTCTGCTGAAATTCTGCCAACTCTACCCTGACTGGGACGTTACTTAGAAAGAAGAAACTAGCTGCTGGTTTCCATCCTAATGGGCATGCATTGATGTATACAGGTGCACGATTAGCCTGAGTCCTTAAACAGACAGTATGATGGATATAAAATGTAATATAATGCAGGGATTACATTAAATGCAATGTCACCATTTCACGTGATTACACATAACTTCATACATAACAGAAAAAGATAATTTATGGCCATGAACAAGACTACAATACAGTGTATAAGGACAGTTTACAGAAGACAGTCGACTAGCATGTTCAGTTGAGAAGAAACCAGAATACCCAGGGAAACCCAACAGAGACAAAAGAAGAATGTAGGGCTTTCACATAAAACAGTAATGGGAGGCAGGACTGACCCTAGAGTCTGAAAGAGGCATAATTCTTAACCACTGTCCTAATGCACTATGTGCAGATTTAAGCATCAAGCCATTACTTCCATAAGCACAAATCTGCAAAAAAGGAATAACCTATCAAATTCTGATATTGCTGAGTATTAATGTGCTGCAGGTAAGAGCAGTGCTTTGTAACAGGTGATTTAGCTGAAGCTGTTCACTTGGTTTAATAGCCAATATCTACCTACAACACAACCAATCTGGTAAGGAAAGGAACTGAAGATTTTGGCAGGTTAAAGGGGGAGGAGAAAATGTAGTATAACAGTACCTGTCATCTGAGAATGTGAAAGGTTTGATTCACTATAGGTGTATAAAAGTCTCCCAAGATACAGCAAAGTTCAGTTAAGCTACAGAAAAAGAGGGAAGCTTATCATCACTGCACAGTCCTACAGCCAATCACAGGTGTCTACACTGGCCTGCACCGGGACAAAGAATCAGACTTAGAGTTGGAACCAGAAACTAGTATAAACTATACCACATAGTTGGTTAGACTACATTACCCCACAGATAAGAACTCTTCAACCTTAAGTGAACAATGAAGGATAAGTCAACAAAGTATTTTCATGTGTGTGTGTGTGTGTATACACACAGCATTTAGACTGGCAGTGAAGTTATTGCAAAGACAGTGAAAGCCATAATACACAGCAGGTCTCACGTACAGCCTGCAATATTGACATTCTGGTTTTATAGCAAGGTGGATGACAACTTGGGACTCAAAACAAATGTCGCCTCTCTTTATACTTACTGCTTCTGTAGATAGATAGCATTAGCAACAGAATGGACAGCAGAGGCCCTTACTTATTGCTGTATGTAAATGGCAACCCAGGCAGCCACGGTGGTGCAGCGGTTAGCGTTGTCTCCTCACAGCAAGAGGTTCTCTGTTTCGATTCTCGGCTGGGGTGCCTTCTGTGTGGAGTCTGCATGTCCTCCCTGTGGTCGCGTGGGTTTCCTCTGGGTGCTCCAGTTTCCTCCCACATCCCAAAGACATGCTGTAGGTGGATTGGACACTCTAAATTGGACCTAGGCGTGAGTGCATGTATGCGTGTGCCTTCTGTGAAAGGTTGGGCTGGCAACTCGACACTGTAAAACTTCACTGCCAATCATGAGTGGACAGGTGATCTGCTGTGGCGACCCCTAACCGGGAAAAGTTGAAAGAAGAAGAAGAAGATGTAAATGGTAAACCCAATAATACAGCAACCCCCTTGTCTCCTCCTCTTGACAGATACCAGGTATTTTTTGGTACACAAGTAGATGCTCTAACAGCTGTAATACATCTGTGCGGGGGATACTTTACTGTGTGAACCATGATGGCTTGGTTTCTGCTGGCAAACAATGCAACTATGGCAGGTAATCATAATCAAGACCAAATCTGTGCCAGCAACAGCAGTTAAAACAGTACCCTAGGTGATATGAACAGACAAAAGCAACAGCAGTCAAAACAGTACCCTAGGTGATATGAACAGACAAAAGCAACAGCAGTCAAAACAGTACCCTAGGTGATATGAACAGACAAAAGCAACAGCAGTCAAAACAGTACCCTAGGTGATATGAACAGACAAAAGCAACAGCAGTCAAAACAGTACCCTAGGTGATATGAACAGACAAAAGCAACAGCAGTCAAAACAGTACCCTAGGTGATATGAACAGACAAAAGCAACAGCAGTCAAAACAGTACCCTAGGTGATATGAACAGACAAAAGCAACAGCAGTCAAAACAGTACCCTAGGTGATATGAACAGACAAAAGCAACAGCAGTCAAAACAGTACCCTAGGTGATATGAACAGACAAAAGCAACAGCAGTCAAAACAGTACCCTAGGTGATATGAACAGACAAAAGCAACAGCAGTCAAAACAGTACCCTAGGTGATATGAACAGACAAAAGCAACAGCAGTCAAAACAGTACCCTAGGTGATATGAACAGACAAAAGCAACAGCAGTCAAAACAGTACCCTAGGTGATATGAACAGACAAAAGCAACAGCAGTCAAAACAGTACCCTAGGTGATATGAACAGACAAAAGCAACAGCAGTCAAAACAGTACCCTAGGTGATATGAACAGACAAAAGCAACAGCAGTCAAAACAGTACCCTAGGTGATATGAACAGACAAAAGCAACAGCAGTCAAAACAGTACCCTAGGTGATATGAACAGACAAAAGCAACAGCAGTCAAAACAGTACCCTAGGTGATATGAACAGACAAAAGCAACAGCAGTCAAAACAGTACCCTAGGTGATATGAACAGACAAAAGCAACAGCAGTCAAAACAGTACCCTAGGTGATATGAACAGACAAAAGCAACAGCAGTCAAAACAGTACCCTAGGTGATATGAACAGACAAAAGCAACAGCAGTCAAAACAGTACCCTAGGTGATATGAACAGACAAAAGCAACAGCAGTCAAAACAGTACCCTAGGTGATATGAACAGACAAAAGCAACAGCAGTCAAAACAGTACCCTAGGTGATATGAACAGACAAAAGCAACAGCAGTCAAAACAGTACCCTAGGTGATATGAACAGACAAAAGCAACAGCAGTCAAAACAGTACCCTAGGTGATATGAACAGACAAAAGCAACAGCAGTCAAAACAGTACCCTAGGTGATATGAACAGACAAAAGCAACAGCAGTCAAAACAGTACCCTAGGTGATATGAACAGACAAAAGCAACAGCAGTCAAAACAGTACCCTAGGTGATATGAACAGACAAAAGCAACAGCAGTCAAAACAGTACCCTAGGTGATATGAACAGACAAAAGCAACAGCAGTCAAAACAGTACCCTAGGTGATATGAACAGACAAAAGCAACAGCAGTCAAAACAGTACCCTAGGTGATATGAACAGACAAAAGCAACAGCAGTCAAAACAGTACCCTAGGTGATATGAACAGACAAAAGCAACAGCAGTCAAAACAGTACCCTAGGTGATATGAACAGACAAAAGCAACAGCAGTCAAAACAGTACCCTAGGTGATATGAACAGACAAAAGCAACAGCAGTCAAAACAGTACCCTAGGTGATATGAACAGACAAAAGCAACAGCAGTCAAAACAGTACCCTAGGTGATATGAACAGACAAAAGCAACAGCAGTCAAAACAGTACCCTAGGTGATATGAACAGACAAAAGCAACAGCAGTCAAAACAGTACCCTAGGTGATATGAACAGACAAAAGCAACAGCAGTCAAAACAGTACCCTAGGTGATATGAACAGACAAAAGCAACAGCAGTCAAAACAGTACCCTAGGTGATATGAACAGACAAAAGCAACAGCAGTCAAAACAGTACCCTAGGTGATATGAACAGACAAAAGCAACAGCAGTCAAAACAGTACCCTAGGTGATATGAACAGACAAAAGCAACAGCAGTCAAAACAGTACCCTAGGTGATATGAACAGACAAAAGCAACAGCAGTCAAAACAGTACCCTAGGTGATATGAACAGACAAAAGCAACAGCAGTCAAAACAGTACCCTAGGTGATATGAACAGACAGAATCTGTGCTTGCATATCATTTTTTAAACTTCTAATCATGGCTTCTTTGTACTTCACAGTATCTCAGCCATGACACAGACATTATACACCTCCACAGAAACAAATACGGATGCAAATAGTTGTCTTAAGTTGCTCTTTTTCAGCACAATAAACAACACTACCACCAATAATCATTTTGAAAGATAAAAAACAAGACTTTAACATAGTGTTAAATAATCTATCACAATTGTTAGCTAGTAAATCAGAATACCTATAATAAAGATGAAATTACTGTGAATCACATTGTCCAAGGAATGCACGTCACTTTCACTGTAGTGTTAGATCGTGCCATGAAACACACGTCACTAGTGGATTCAAGGCTTGACATCATATTTAATACTGTGACAAAATCTCTATACAAAATAAAAAATATAGCCAAAGGCTAACTCTGTTTAGCATCCAACACTGTGACTAAATCCCTTAAGGCCAAAAGCTAGCAAAAAGACTAACTTTGTTTTAACAATGTACTTCTTGTCTGGTCCATATTACAAAGGGTACATACTACAACTGTCTTCAAAACTCGTTTTCATATTTGAAAACGGGCAGCACACAGAGTTTCAAATTCAGGCTAAAAAGATGGATTCATAATGCTGTGACTTATCTGAATCATACTTCTGCAAGTTAATAAACTATTTCTCCCAGTATACTAATTTTACATATTCACGGGTGATGAACTTTAAATATCACTTATGTGGCCCAAGCAGCATGTAGTAACAAAAGCTCTGAAATTACTTTTCTAGTTATGAAACAACTTTACACAAACTTATGTAATAATGAATTAAGGTACCAGCTCTTAGACGGTAAAATTCTTGTCCACCTGTATCCCACATGATGCAAGACAGCTGACATCTGTACCACTGGCCAAACTAATGAAATGCATATATCTTATGATACTATGTTCCCCCAATCTGATTTTCCAAATGAGAAAACACTGCCCACCATTTAAAGAATGCATACCAAAATATATAGAAACTTACTAAACAATGTTTATCAAATTATGTTCTCTAATCTGAAGGGCACAGAGTGTAGGGAGTTCAGCAGGCACATAGCAGGAATATTTTCAGCGCATGCACTAAATCATAAACAATATGAGGTACTACAAATGAAGAAAACTGTCAAGACAGCTGGCATGTGTCATATCTGGCATGCATCTTCTCGTTCATTCTGCTCTTATTCAACCTGCCTCCCTGTACAGGCTGATAAACAATAACAAACCTTTCTCCATGCCTTCATCATTAAGGGCTGAATGCTTTGCCACAAAAATAATGCTGGGGACTGAAATGGAACAAGGGTAAAAGGCTGCCATTACCTGACTGCCTGTGTGGGCTTGAGGCTTTGGCCTGTGCTGTTTGTATTATGTGGTTGATTGTTCCGACTCCCCCTTTCTCTCCCTCTCTCTCTCTCTCTCTCTTTCTCTCCAGCAGTTCTTCTTCAATGGGGCTGGCTGTGGGGGAGGGGAAGCTGCTGTGCCTGGCATTATAGTCCCTCCCATAAACTTCCACCATGAGAATTATAGTTCCTACTCTCTTCGCAATCAGAGGAGGTAAAAGAAAGGAGGATGGGTGAAATTTGAGAATAGCTGTGTTTCTCTCTCTCTCTCTCTCTTTTATTGACCTTCTGATCTTGCAGAAGCAGGATTGTTCTCACAAAGTGCCTCGAGGCTTGCAAAGACTGACTCAGACTGAAAACCACAGAATTTTACCAGCAAGTATGACTTGAAATGTTTTCTGTCAGTAAAACAATTACACAGCAAACAATGTTAAAGTGAGTTTTCTGGTTTGCAATGTTGCCTTTTTAAAGTAAAAGCAAACATACACAAACAAAATACACACAGACGTTGGTATTGCTCAGTTTGTAGACTTATGTAATATTGTGTTTTATTAAATGTTTCCCCTTAGCTGTGCCTCAGGATCCCACCACCGGCTCTGCTATCTATAAAAAAATGAGCAAGATGACCCTCACCATTCGTAAATTGTCACTAAAAAGTGTTTCACTTTATGATGCTGCTATGTTTCACAACAGCAGTATTTATTTGATATGGATCCCTGTCCAGTCCTCGTCACACACACACACACACACACACACACACACACACACACACACACACACACACACACACACACACACACACACACACACACACACATTTTTTTTCTGAAAGTTATATTTACGAGCATGATACCTTCTGTGTGCTGTTCTTTATGCATTTTATGAACTAGCCCATTTTTCATTTCATAATTTACTAAGGAAAACTTAATATTTCAGTATCTATTTAATTGTTTCTGCTCTAGAAAAAATACAACATACTTGCATGTTCTTACCTTTTTTCATGGGAAGTTTGGTAACTGTTTATATCCTTGAAAGCCTATTTCTTGGACAACACATTTACTTGAAATGACCTAAACTTTCCCTGGCATGCTGCTGCCTCAGAGGTGATTGTAAGGTTGCCTACTGCTTGTGGGCATGACAGATTGCCCATATAGCACACCAAGCTGCCTTCTTACTTTATTTTTTTCTGAACTTTCACAGAGATGTCTTTCATGGACATAATCTATAACTAAGTAGTTTATTTTATTTTAAGATACTTAATTGACATTGCAAAACATTAATCGGAGAGCAATCAAAGATGAACAGCTATTAACATAGACAGTGTTTTATATAATACCAGTATCTATACATGCAGTAAACAGACTGAGGAAAGAAGACCTGTGGACCATTGACTCTTGCAGAGTTTCAAATGACGTCACTGCAACTGATAAAGCATACCTTTATCTCATTCTATTCTGTCTCCAACATTCTTGATCTACCCTGTAGACCTACAGTATACCACCACGGTTGCTGGAAATGTTTTTCATGAGTCTACCACCCTCTCCATGAAAGAGTATTTCCTTTAGTCAGTTTAAAGCATCAGCCTTCCAGCAGTGTCTTCCATTCTTATGTTTTTATTCATTTCCATCCTTCTGCTTGCCTCCTAACTATGAAATGTGTTCATGTTATTAACATGTCATGCCATGCTATATTTTTTTTCATAAGGTAAGACTCACTAGGCATGTATGTCTTTTTAGAGATGATCTGGGAGTAGTTATTCAGTGATTTGTTCAGAACTCTACAGTATGAATACACAGACTAACAGAAGCAAACCCAAAACTACAGGAGTATGTTAATTAATTTGTCAGACCTCTTTTTCATAATGAGACTGATGCAGGAATTATGCATTTATTTATTTATTTATTTACTTATTTATTTATTTTATTTCATTTTTGTTGACTAGGATAGTCTGTTTAGACCAAGAGCCCATTTTTGGCATAGACACGGAGAAAAGTTCCACACATAATAAAAATTATATATAATTTACACTGAAATACAATTTACATGCAGTCATAATTATGTTAGTTTATAGATGTATGCTACCTGTTTCACTTTCAGATAAGTACAGGAATTTACAAATGTGTGCAGCGACTGTAGAACTTTTTTCACTGCTAAGGTGTTGAATAAGCATTTTTTTTTTAGTTTAAGTACATTTTTTTTCAGTTTTTAAGTAGTTTTTTACTTTTAGTAGAAATTGTTTTAGGTAAGTTTCTGTTCTTACATCTGAAGAAACTGAGTTCTTGGTTTTTTCAGAGTTAACGGAGTCTCCACATTGGTTATTAGGAGATAGGTTGACTTCATTGAAGATATCTGAGATTTCTAGATGTGCTTAAATAGGTCTTGTTGTGTGTACATGTGATTCTTCTGAAGTTACACAGTTGCATGATTTTACCATACAGTTAAAGACAAGAGGTCTACGATATACATACCTCTCAATCTCTTACTGCAAGAAATCTGGACAAAGGCCCAAAAATAGGGGCATAGTTTAAATATTGCTTTAATAAACTTAGAAAGTTGCTAGACTAACGAGGTTTGTTTAAATATACATTCTCTGAAGGATTTGAAGTCTGAAACTCAAATGTATGTCATTATTTTAGGTTCATAGGTTCATAGGTAGATACTAGGCTATCTGCCCTAGGGCATTTATAAGCCTAGCCCGAGTTAGATTAGCCTACTGTGCCTCTGTATAGTAGGTCACAGAAGGTAGCCCTTTAAGATTAGTTTACTGTGCCTCTGTCGAGCAGGGACACAGAAAAGATCCCAGGGATGAATTTGCGATTTCCCATCCATGACTTTAATCCTGAGATCATCCAAGTGATTTGCCAGAAAACCACAAATTTTATGAGGAACAGGCCAAAAATCTGGACATTCTGTGAAAATCTGGACAGTTGAGAGGTATGAGTCAATATGTGATTCTTTGCCTGCCCCCAGTGACTCACAATTTTTAAAAATAAGGTTAGGATTAGGCCTACTAGGAGTATTGTTAAATGTCTCTATGTATGTATAGATACTTGTGTGTGTGTGTGTGTGTGTGTGTGTGTGAGAGTGTATGTACGTATATGTGTGTGTGTGTGTGTGTGTGTGTGTGTGTGTGTGTGTGTGTGTGTGTGTGTGTGTGTGTAGATATATATATATATATATATATATATATATATATATATATATATATATATATATATGCAGATAGATATAGAGATACACACACATATAGATATAGATATAGATATAGATATAGATACATTACTTCATAACACCAACACATCAAACTACAAAACTCACAATACAAAAAATTCTCCCAAACTCCTCATTAAATTAATTTCAAAAATAGACAGACAAGCTACTTTTGAAATCAATTTAAATTAAAAATGAAATGTCTACTTTTCTGATCAGTTTAAACTAAAAACAAAATGAAATAAATCAGTTGGAAAATCCTAAAACTACCGTAAGACATACCCAAGGCTTCATTAAGATCCCTAGAGCAGATTGTACAACCTGGATTAAAAAGACCCTGTTAACACAATGCGATGTTTTGCAATTCATAGACATATTGGTTGCAATGAAGAAAGATCTCACTATTGGCTAATCTGCATACCTATGAATTGTAGTAAACTGCCACAAAGAGCAGATCAGTACTTCCCATGGCAGTTAACTATGGTAGCCACATCATGTAAGCACAGACACCCCTCAGTCACCCCCCCCACACACACACACACACACACACACACACACACACACACACACACACACACACACACACACACACAGCACATACCCCATATATGTCCCTATTGGCAGGACATCCACCATGTCTCATTTTCGCCTAGCCAGATCATTTCAAATTACTACATTCAACCCTTAATGTCAGCCATTCAGTTTTCACAGTTCGTATCCTTCAGTAAATGAATGCTAGGGCAAAAGCTGTTTAAAAGTTTGAGAAGTACATGTTATATTTCCTATTCCTCTCCTTTGTGCATCTCAACATGTTGCAAGCATTGTATAATGCCTGAGATCCTCCATACATTTTAAATAAGTCACCCACCTGTTGCACTAACTTCTCAGTCAGTGCAGTGGGCTAATATCAGCATCCCCTGTGCCAGGGACACACAGTTTAACCCCCCCTTTTTATTTAAATATATTTTTTATTTAAATATTGGTAAAAATAAATTGTTGTTATCTAGTGATAGTGCATAGAACTAATATCCTCTGTGGGAGGTGATTGGGTACAGAGTTTGAAGCTGGTTTAGTCCTTTTTAAGTCACACTACTTATCCCTGGTGTCCAGTGGTTCCCCACAATTTATTTTTTTAATATGTTCCTTTAAAGCATGCCACATTTAGTATTCCTGGTGCCAAGTGTCCCCCCTCAATTCACATAGTGCTTAAATGTCACTCAGGCACAAATTTAGAATTTGCACCTGGTGGCTAGTGCTACCCTCAGACCCTATTCCTGTAGTATTTATGTGCCATTCAAGCACGACTTTAGATTGTTCCTAGTGGCTAGTGTTTCCAATCTCCCTCAATCCCTGTAGTGTTTAAATGCTGCTCAGGCATGAGTTTAGAGTTTTTTCTGGTGGCTATTAGCCCCTCCATCTGATACTGCAGACTGTGCACATTATGGGTATGAAGAGGTATGACAGGCACCACAAGCCTCACACCCACACATACATGCACAAACACACATGCATACAGTGCCCTTCTCACCTGATCATGCTCATACACTCGTCCATTCACACACACACACACACACACACACACACACACACACACACACACACACACACACACACACACACACACACACGCACACACACACACTTACACATGCATGTTCCCCTCACTATCTCCCATACCACTACCACCTAGGCAGCTACACACTCACACATACACTCACACATGCAGCCCCTTGCTTACACTTAAGCACACACTTCTTAACCCTACCTTACCACTAAACTACTTAGCATTTACCTTTACCGCAATAGACAAACACAGCCTTTTAGCCATGTTCAGTACTGTTACATGGAAGGAGCAGCCATGCTAATGTACATGGCTGAGTGATCCATAGATGCCTTCCCTGAGACAGTTTCAGGGGACAGAGCACATGGCTAACTAAGATATGCCTCTCCACCAGGCTGCCTTATTAACAAGCAACACAGCTGCAGAGACAGCCAAACCCGGTGCTGCATGTCTTCATCCAAAAGCACCATGTTAAGGCTGTCCCTGAATTCAAAAAGTTAACCTTGAGGTTTAATGTTTATCCTTGAGCAGAATGATATCAATGTTGTGTTGCTGACGTTAACATCAACATTTGGTATGAGAGATATACCATTATGTGTATATATATATATATATATATATGCTTTTTAGCTTTTTTTTTTGTTGTTTAGCTCTCTCTACTCTTGTAAGAACGTAGCAGAAAAAATTTAATTATTATTTATTTTGCTTATTTTGAATCTTCTCTGTTCTTACACTCGTTTATACAAGTGTTGTCTTCTGTCTCTTCTGTACTTACTATATATATATATATATATATATATATATATATATATATATATATATATATATATATTATTTATTTGGTTTACTATCAAGTGTATTCAGTCATAGATAGCAACATTGACAGGCAGTTTTTAAAGTGACTAGTCATTGAACAAAAACTCAGTGAACCATAACACTGAACATCGAATGGCACATTTAATCCAATGGCCATATTTCCATAACAGCAAATGTCAAACTGTCGATATTAACATGGGTCAACAAGGGGGGGGGTGAAGAGAAGTTTTATTTCTGAAATTCTGGTTCTGAGCAATAAGCATTCAGCTGAAAGCACTTCAAGGGTTTGATTGGAAACCTATATATATATATATATATATATATATATACATATATATATATATATATATATATATATATATATATATATATCTTTTGTTTATTTATTTATTTGACATTTGTTAACTGGGAATGTCCGACTGGGTCAGGAACCAATTTTCAGCAGAGGCCCAGGGAGAAAAGCTCCACAACAGTAAAACATTAATAAAAAAGTATAAATATATTAAATGTACATGTGGTAATGTAGATTACAATAAACTACTAGGCAGACGATTGATGTACATTTACAGTATAGACATGAGGAGAAACCTCCAGAGCAGTAGACTTTGAAAACAAGAATACAGAAATGTAAGTTTATGCAGTTAGATTTTCAATTACAATGATTTTTAGGTAGACTGATGGTATACATTTAGAAAAGGGATTAAATTAAATTAGTTAACTAATATACATCAGTAAGACTACCAGCTAAATTTACAGAGCATATGGGGAAAGTTAATATTTGTAGTCATGTATCAAGTTCTTAACATATCTCTCAACCTCTCAGAGCAAGAAATCTGGACAAAGCCATAAATAAAAGTGGGACAAAGGTGCAAAATAGGGACAATTTTTAAATATTGCTGTTACAAACTTAGAAACTTGATAACATGTTTTGTATTAGCATTACTTTTCTGAAGGATGTGAATTATATTTTTCCCTCAATTTTTTTTTTATTTTTCAACTACAGCTGAATAAATTCCATAGTGTTTGTATATAACATATTAATAACTATGTGCACTATTTACATCAGCCTGACACTATAACAGAGTTCAATATATACCATTACTTTATAGGTATAACAATCCAGATATCAGAGTGTATCTGTTCAGTTATTGTAAAGTGTCAATCAATGATAAGACTTTTTTCCATGAATTGTTAATAAATGGCTTAGGATGAATCCTTAATTCTTTAATTTTAATTTCCAACAATGCTGTGTTATTCAGTAGGCTGCAGAAGTCTTCCAAAATTGGTATGGTGTTTGTATTCCATCTTCTTGTCATACACTTCCTTGAGATTGCAAGTATTGTCCATACTAGATACATATTTGACTCATTCAAATGAGGACCTTCGTACACATTTAATAATACTAGAGCTTTAGATAAGTTGAACGATTCATTAAATAAAGCTTGTAAAAAGATTTTAATACCATTCCAAAATGGCTTAATTTTAACACAGTCGAAAAAAATGTGATTCCAATCTGCATTGTGTATTTGCTCACACCTCCAACATATTCCCTTTGTTGAATAATTAATTTTAGTAATTCTATCTGGAGTTAAGAATGCTCTGTGCAAGCATGTCCAATTAGCAAATTTCCAGTATTGTGTAAAGGATGTATGTTTTATTGATAATAAAATATTTTATTTAATTTCTTCAGTTGGCTGTAATGAGTGCCCTTTTATTATATAATTCCAATATGAGGATTTGGGTGTTGTTTTATAATTTATCAATATCTTGTAAAGTTTCTAACTACTATTTATCATGTCATAATGATTGTATATGATTTCATATAGGTATTTCATAAGTTTAGGTATTTCTTTAAATGAAGAATTACTAATTATTCTGCATAAATCTTGCGAGTACGTCTAGATCTTGTTGTGGAATTTTGTATGTTGTTTCTATTGTTTGTATATCCAGAACTTTTACTTCTTTGATACATTGAAACCAACAAACAAATCATTTCTGTTCTCAGGAATTAATTATTTCTCTGTATATTTTATGTGGATAGCTCTTTGTAACTATGAATTGTGTTAAAAGATCAAAACAGATTTTTAAATCTATATTTGCATTAAATGAGTCAATGTAATAATTAATCATACACGTTTTAGTGTGCTTAGTTATGTTATACTGCATACTAATGCATAATATGTGCCATGGCAAATTGTTTTTATCTGTTATTTGAATTTTTTTTGTAACTCAAATTCATTTATTAATATTACAGTTAGTAATTCTTTCCAATTTGCAGAATAATTTGGACTTTTCCAATCTGAGATTGTTTCAGATATTGATGCTTTTATATATGTTTCTATATCAGGAAAGTTTAATCCTCCCTGTTTCCATGGTCTGATATGATGTATTAAAGCTATTCTGTTTCTTTTTGGAAACCATAAAAATTTTATTAGGCATGAGTTTATTTCTGTGAGTATATTCCTTTCTAGTAACAGTTGTATTGCCAAAGCTATACATAGAATCTTGGGTAGTAAAACCATTTTTATTAACTGTAGTCTATCTTCAAATGATAATATTATTTTGTTCCACTTTTCCACAGAGATTTTAATTGTATTGATGATATTATTGTAGTTTTTTTTAGACTAATTCATTATTATCCTTGCATAACTCAATTCCTAGATATTTTAAGGTAGATTCTTGTTTCCCGGCAATGTGATTCCCCTTAATCTGCAATTCTTTTTTTATTTAAAAATAAAAATAAACATTTTGATTTACTAAAATGGAGTCCTGAAGTCCTGTAATATGTGTCAATTAAAATAACTAATTCTTCTAATGTCTCTTTTGTATTGGATAATGTTAATAATATGTCATCAGCAAAGAACATTACTTTAGAATTGTATTGTTCATAAACATCTACTCCTTTGATTTTTGTATTGTTACGTATTGAATCTGCCAACATTTCAATAGCCAAAGCAAATAGAATTGGTGACATGGGACATCCTTGTTTAGTACCTTTTGTTATATGTATAGATTCAGAGGTGAAAGGACCTAGCTTAACATATGCTAAATTATTTGTATATATATTCTTTAGTAGATGAACAAAGGAAGGAGGAAATCCAAATAATATCAGAATTTTGAATAAATAGTCTCAATTTAGGGAATTGAAGTCTTTCTCTATATCTAAGCCAATTATGAGTGTTTCTTTATTTTTTTATTAACATAATCTATAAGAGAAATTATCTTTTTAATATTGTCATGTGTGTGTCTATGATATATAAATCCAGTTTGATCATTACTTATTGTTTTGGATAGTGGTATTTTCATTCTGTTAGTTAATATTGTCATAAATATCTTAGAGCCATTATTTAATAATGATGCAGGTCTATATGAGGTACAGAGGTTTGGGGATTTATTTTTCTTTAGGATTGGTGTGATTAAGGAATATCTCCAAGAGGGTGATATTAAAGCTTGTGACTGAATTTCTAATAGAGTTTTATGGAAGAGGGATAGTATCTTTGAAAGAAAAAGTTTATATATTTCCATAATTATGCCATCTATACCTGGAGCCTTATTATTTTTACCCTCTTTTATTGAATCTGTAATTTCTTTGTAGGATATGGGTGCTTGCAGATCAAGTTTTAATTTTTCTGGTATTTTTTTTATGTTGGAACATTTTTCGTCTAGATTTAATTGATGGGTATGTATATTTTCTTTTTGGAAATGTTCCATATAGTGATTTCTATAGGCATCAAGAATGTCATCTATATCCAAGACATTTTTCCCTTTCTTTTCATGGAAGATATTTTTCATGTTATTAGCTTTTGATTGTATTTTGATTCTTGTGGATTAATTATGTAGATATTTGGGAGAAGTGGCCAAGGTATTAAATTTTAGTTTTTCTAAAGCTAAACTAGTTTCATGTGTTAAAATTTCATTGCATTTATTGTTTAATACTTCTACTTTCTTTTTCATCTCCAAATTATTTTTTTCAGCTTTTACTGACAAAAGTTTCCATTGTAGATCTAATAATTCAGAATCCCATTCTATGTTTTTTTATACCAAGTTTGGGTTTTACCATATATGTAAGCTTTTAATGAGTCCCATATCATTATTTTATTTATCTCTGTGGTGTAATTAATGTCTAAGAAGAACTGTAATTCAGATAATAACCAGGGTTTGAACTATTTAATTTTAGTTATGTTAAAGATTAATGGTTTGTACCCATTTTGAAGTTTTAGTATCAATGAATTGTGGTCTAAAAGGGACAGGGAGTGATTGAGAAATTAATGATTTTAGACTGTAAGTCATGGGCAGCAAATATTTTATCTATTCTAGTTTGGGTACCAAATCTGTGATCTTGATGGGAAAACAACAAAGATTTATCTTCTTTAAATTTGAAAGTATCTACAAGATGAAATGATTTTACCCACTTGTTTAAAGCTTTTGATACAGCAGATGTATGCAACAGTCTTTTATTTGTAGTTTCAGAAATATCAAATATACAGTTAAAATCTCCTCCTAATATTAAGTTGCCCTTGTAATTATTGGAAATGAAATCCAAGTGTTTTTTAACAGTTCCTAATCTAATGCCTCGGAACCAGTATAGATTGGCTAGGGTCTATATTCTGTTATTATATTTAGCTATTACTAATGCCATAAGGCCTTCTTTAGCTTCATACTTATAAATGATTTCTGGGTTAATCACATTTGTTTTCCATAAAATTGTTACCCCTTTTGTCTTTGTCTTATAAGTGGATTGTGCCAATATCATATATTCCTTAGGATTCCATTTGTAATTGTCATTTGTTTTGAAATTCATTTCTTGAAGGAAGACAATTTGTGCTTTGTTCAGTTTTAAATATTTCAGTAGATTTGATCTCTTGCTAGGATTTTTTAAGCCATTGGTATTTAAAGATAATAAAGTTAAATTCATCTTAGGTTGTTTAGACTATTTGTTTTTTGTTTTATTGTGACTATTAAACATTTTCCTCTGATAACTATAAAGTATATGTTTGAGCTTTTAAAGGAAATTATCATTTTCATACTTTACCAGTAAAGTCATGTTTTGGTCATGCATACTAAAAATGTTTTTGTGAAATAAATTTAAACTAATAAATTTTAACAAAACTAAGATCCACACTAGCCATGGAATGAAAATCATTTTAATCTGATGGAGAAACCTAAGTCCATCCGATTATCACTCATACATTGACAATCCCAAACATATGAGCTCCATAAATTGAATTATGATATGGAGAATATTTGTAAACAGGAATAAGCAATATTTATATTATTTTGAACAAATATAGTACTATTGTAGATTAGACAGAATTATAATACAATATAAATGTATACTTATTGTATAAGCAATTAATATTTACATGAAAGATAGATGACAAGCAATTCAATCATAGTAAAGTAGGATGTACCATATATAAAACCTCAGTAAAAGATTATAGCACACAATTATTTAACATATTCACCCTTATTGATGAAGTCTTTCAAAACTTATTACTTAATATAAATAGATGGTAATAATATTTATACCTAATGTTTATAATACAATGTATTTTACTAGATATATCAGAAGTTATATTTCATTGTTTGCCAGCATTTAAGTAATCACTTTGTTGCTAACTTACTTAAAGCATCAAGTTTGTTTTATATAAACATTGATGAAAGTTAGTGCATTTTAATTATCAGTGCATCCCTCTTCCCCCTATTTCCTACACATAAGGATTTTTATATCTGTCATTTCTTGTTATAAAATGAGTGAAATTATAGGTTAAAACAACACATTCACTTATTGTGATTAATGATTACAAGTTCCATTTCTATATTCATAAATTGCCATTTTATGGCATATACTGAAAGTTTTTAGATTTAAATGGCAACATTATATTTTGTATAATCGCAAAGGTTAAACTGACTGATTATTGTCAAATTAATACTATTTGTTCAGAATGTGATTGTTACATTCTGTGACATTCCTAGTTCAGGCTTCTATTGTTTCATTGAACAACTTTGTCAGTTTGATATCATGTATAAAACATTAGTTACCTTGGTAACAGCTTAAGTATTATGTATGGTCAAGATGTATTACAAAACCACAATTCAAGTTAACACAATTATATGACTTGTTATGCACATTTACTTATATGAGAAAATCAACATGCTTCCCCTTGATGTTCAATATAGTGTATGTCATTTATGACAAGTTAAAACAGTAGTGTTATTATACACAAGCCCATGTTATTAAACTGAGTGTCCATTGTCAATTTAATACTATTTGTTCAGAATATGATTGTTACATTCTGTGTTATTTCAAGTTCAGGCTTCTATTGTTTCTCCTGAACAACTTTTTCAGTTTGATGTCATGTATAAAACATTAGTTACCTTGGTAACCACTTAAGTATTATATATGGTCAAGATGGATTACAAAAACTACATTTCAAGTTAAAGCAATTACACGACTTGTTATGCATATTTACTTATATAAGAAAATCATCATGCTTTCCCTTGATGTTCAATGTAGTATATGACATTTATGACAAGTTAAGACAGTAGTGTTATTATACACAAGCCCATGTGATTAAATCCTGTCTTTAATATCTAAATTCAGCAGACTGCTTCATCTTATATGACAGTTATATATTTTATGTCTAGATTTACTAAAATCATACATTACATAACTATCGTGTGTGTGTTTTCTTATTTTCGGCTGTTGGTTATTTATTTGACAGGCCACAAGATGTAATGTTTATTCTTATTATTGTCTCCTTCCAAGCATGTTTATACAGTCCATAGACTTTAAATTATGAGACCCTTCTAGTTCCTTATTTGTATATTTCCATCCATACATACACACATATCAGCACTTTAAGCACGGGCAACAATGCCCGTCCAGTTTTGCCAGAATGCCATTCACTAGTTCATGTGGTGTGTTTCTAGCCTGTTCTTAAAATATCCAAACCAATATTTGCCCTGTTCCATTTTACCAGCCTGTTCCATGCAGTGGCCACCCTGCCAGTGAACCACTCAACACACTTTCCATTCCCACAGATATTTCCACAAAGGAAATCTGTTGACTTTCTAGCCCTTCCCGGCAACCCCAAACATCCCTAGAATCAGCTATCCTAATATGTCCAACATGTCTGAGCAAGCTCTCCTCCCAGACCACTGCAAATGGTACTGCACAAGACCAAGTGCTCTTAGTCTTTCACAATAACTCAGACTTCCACTCTTATGTAAGTCCTTAATGTGTTTAGACCAAAATACATTTTAAATATAAAATTGCGCTTATTATTTTATTTATTTATTTTTTTTATTAAGAATCAACTTAATGAGCTAAACGAAGTGTTGGGAGACCATCAATATTTGTACATGTGGTTTAAAACAGCCCTTTTATTATGTATATATATATATATATATATATATATATATATATATATATATATATTTTTTTTTTAAACCAAAAACGTCATTGCCGAGAATCATCTCAGAGGCTCCTCAGAGGCATTAAGCATTATCATCACTCTGTCTCCATTACCATAGCAACCTGGGAGCATCTGTTTCTGTTAGTGTGTCTGTGTACTGCATACCAGAGGCTTGTGATGCATCTGAAGCAAAGCTTCACTTCACTGCAACTTCAAGCCTAAATTCCCTCCCTTTCAATGAGGCAGCAGCCAGGAAAAGAACAGAGAGCAAACAGATAAAAAAAAAAAAAAAAAAAAACTCCCAACAAGCCACCACAACAACAGACAACACACTCCTCCAGCCCTCCCACCTCTCACTCAGCAGACGTACAAACAAACCATTCTCTGCCCAAATATCCCAAATCACAGTTCTATTCAACCCTTCCCAAGATCCAGGCTAAAACACCAAATGCCTCTTCCTAATACGCAAGCATCAGTAAACCTCAATCATAAACCGCAGCCCACAGTTTCCCGGAGATGAAAATGGCAACATATAACAGCTGCCAAACACAGCTGCATCCAAATACACCATGTCAGGCTTAATCAAACAGCACTTGAAGCTATGATACCTGCCATATTTGATATTAATTATGTTTAGACAGAATAATAATGACATTTGTACTAGCTGCCAGACACGGCCGCATCTGCACACACCATATCAGGATTGATCAAACAGCACTTGAAGCTATGATACCTGCCATAATTGATATTAACTATGTTTAGACAGAATAATAATGACATTTGTACTAGCTGCCAGACACAGCTGCATCCATGTACACCATATCAGGATTGATCAAACATCAGTCGTAGCTGTGATATCTGCCATAATTGATATTAACTATATTTAGACAGAATAATGATGATATTTGTACTAAGAGCTTGTTACTATTATTTAACCAGGATATACATGACTTTTCTAAATCATACTTTAACTGAAGAAGGCATTAGTCTCCATGACAGCATTTTTTTTTCAAAACACTCTGCTGTTACTGCTATTATATATAATATTAATTTGATACATTTGAGTCTGAACTCTGATGAATGGTATCTTGTTCAATTGGTTAATTAATTACTTAAATTATTATAAGTAAAATCAATGAAAAATTAACAAGATAAGTATTCACTGAGTTCAAGTAAAGAAATAGAAACTTCTGTGTTTGTATTATATGTTGCTTTGTTTGGCTTATATATAATGTAAATAGTAACCCATCTTGACCTACCTTTGTTTGTGAAGAATTACTGGACTCTTTGAACATTCTGAATAAATCATTATTGTTTCTCAGTTGTTTAAGAATCCCTCCTTTTTTACAATAAAAACAGATGACAAGTGATGTACCATATCAGTTGATACTTTGGAATCATTTTTTTATTTCTTCTTTCTAGCAAAAAGTCCAAATGATTTGCTTCTTTTGTTCTTTTAAGAGTAGGGGCTATCCATTCCATTTCATCTGGGATGGACACTATATTGTTTTTGATGAATATAGTAGCTTCTTCTAAGTCATTAAATGTTCTCATCTCATTGGTAAAAAGTATTTTTATCTTGGCTGAAAGGCCAGCTGTACTTTAATGCAGTTTTGTTTCAACAGTTTTATTATTGGCCAGACTTTTTTTCCTTTGCTCTAGTATTCTGGAAGAATAATCATTGTCAAACCTTATCAGGCTTTGATTGTATTTTAAGGGTGATTTTCTCCAAGCAGATTTTAATATTAGTTCCTTGTCCAGAAATGAAAGACATTTTATAACTATTGTTCTAAGTGGAGTATTTGTTGAGTTAGAAGCAGGTTTCCTCAGTGCTCTATGTGCCCTTTCAATTCCAAATGAAAGTCCCTCTTTCAAGTCTAAAAATTCAGGAATCCAGGTTGTTAAGAATGAAATAATGTCTTCTCGTTCAGTGTTTTCAGGCAGACCAACGATCCTTATGTTGCTTCTCCTTTCACTGTTTTCTAAGTCATCTATTTTGTTAGGCAGACACGTATTTTGTTTAAGCAGAAATTCTTTTTGGAATTCTTCCTCTTTGAGTCTCCCTTCAATGTCATTTAGAGAAGTCTCTATATTTGTTATTTTTGTATGGTGTTGCTGTAATAGTTCCAGTCTGTTATTGAGAATTTAATTTGAGGTTTTCGAAGTCATTGTTAAAGCCTTCCATCTTCAAAGATAGTTCCTGTAAGGTAGATGTCATCAATTGCAGTTCTTTTTTCAAAGCAGTATCTGGATGAGAATTCCTTGAGTTGTTCATATTCAGTGACTCAATATATTACTTGACAGGAAAATTTTTGCATATCTCCACCAAAATTGATATTTATGTAGTTTAGTGGTTTATCTATATATTTCTGACATTTTAAACTTGAAAATAATAAAATTGTCTTATATTATTGTACTAGTTTATGGAGTTCTCAAAATTCACTGCTCTCAGTTGACCATCTAGGCTCCACCTCAGTGATGCAAATTCTGAAGCTCAAATGTCTGTCATTATTTTCTAACTTCAATCTGTAATGATTTACCACTAATTTGCCAGAAAATCACAAGTATATGAAAAATGGACCAAAAATTTTAGGCCAAAATCTTGCCATACTGTGAAAATCTGTACAGTTGAGAGGTATAGTTCTTAATCATGTATCAGTATATTTAGCTGCTTTGTCTTTTGAAGAGATGTCTATGAGGAGATGATAAAGAAGACAGAAATGGGAATGTAAAGGTAAATCAGGTTAAATAGTAAGGGAGGAGTATAGATGCATAGAGGGGTTAAGGAAGTAGGTTAGATATGTCAAGGAGAAAAAGATCTAGTAGAGAAGTTAAGCAGGAATGTAGACTTTTGCTAAAAGGAAATAAAGTCTCTAGGGTGGGTATATATAGAAGGGAGAGGAGGGTGAGTTGGAAATATACTGTAGGAGAGGATGGAAAGATTGAAGGGGTGGAGGGTGAGGGAGGAAAAAGGGGAGGAAGGAAGAAAGTATAATAGAGAGAAGGGGAAGGGGTAGGGAGGGGGGTAGGAAAAGGGTTTCTAACTAGTATTAAATCAGGGGCAAATACTAGTTTTTAGAAGGTCGTTTTTAGTGTGTGTTTAAAACGTTTGTGGTTTGTAATTGCTCTGATGTTTGCTTGTAAGACATTCCAGAGTTTTGCTACAGTGTAGGAGTATAGACACTGTCCAGCTTTTTTGTTTGGTCTGTAAGGGTTACTAGTTGCTTGTCTTCAGATCAGAGAGCCCTGCTGGGTATATAGGTTTGGAGGACTGAGTAAAGAGCAGGGAAGTTATTGGGTTGATATATAACTTTGTGTGCCATATTTAGTTTTAGGTAGTCTAGGAGATGTGGAAGTTTGAGCCAGTTTAGGGTACTGAGAGTTGTGCAGTGGTGTTTGCAATGAGGTGCATTTATAGCAAATTTAGCAATTTTATTATAACAGGCTTCGAGTTTGTTTTAGGGTAGTCTGTTGGTTAGAATGGGAGCATCATAAAGTAAGGAGGGGAGCAGGTCAGTAGTGGCCAGGGTGGTTTTGGTGGTCGTATTCATGACGTTTTTGTGCCAGTACAGCATTCCTAGTTTGCAGTGAGTTTTTTTTGATTGCCTTGTGGATATGTAGGTCAAAGAAAAGTTTAGTGTCTATGGTCACTCTTAGTAGCTTGTCTTGAAAAATAACTTCTATTTGAGTGTTGTTTAGTGAAAAGATCTTAAAGTTGGCTGAGAAATTCTCGGTCGTAAAAAGGAGTTTGGTTTTATTGAGGTTCAGCAGGAGCTATGCATTGTTTAACCAGGTTGT
Organism: Protopterus annectens; assembly: GCF_019279795.1. Taxonomy (NCBI): domain Eukaryota; kingdom Metazoa; phylum Chordata; order Ceratodontiformes; family Protopteridae; genus Protopterus; species Protopterus annectens. Next base: position 1,225,660,670 of record NC_056726.1, on the reverse strand, counting down.
TTAACCAGGTTTCAATGAAAGAGAAAGCAGATTGGGTTACATGTAGAAGATGTTTTATGTTGTTGGAGAAGGAGATGATGATAGAATCATCAGCATATTGAATTAGGGAGCTTTGGTAGGAGGTGGTATAAAGCTATTAATGAAGATGTTAAAGAGTAGTGGTCCAAGAATGGACCCCTGAGGAACTCCTGTCTTATTTGGTAGATAGTGGGAGAGACTTCCCTGCCAATTTATGCATTGTTGTCTGTCTGTCTGTTAAATAGCTGTTGAACCATTGTTGAGATGTAGGGAAAGGGCCAAGGGTAGAAGGTTTTTGTAGTAGTTTTGGGTGAGAAACTGTATCAAAGGCCTTATGTAGATCAAGAAGTATTACTGAAGTTAGTAGTCTGGCATCTCTGGCTTTGTTGACTGTATCTTTGAAGGAGATTAATGCAGTAGTTGTACTGTGTGATGTTCTGAAGCCATGAGGGTAAGTAAATTGTTTTGAATAGTATTAATCCAAAACAACGTATGGTAACGGAGCAACCATGCAGTAAACTGAGTATAAAATCTTTATTAACACTAAAATTGGTAAGCACTTTCACTAAAGAGATTCATTAGACCATCAAAATGTGAATAAGGACATGACTGCTTAAATATACAGAGCAACCAATCAGAACACATCACATTGACCAGTCACTTCAACTATAGATCAAAATTAAAATAGGCAAAGTCACACTATATATACACATATATTTAACATAAAAATGCTGCAACATTACTACACCCCTAACTAAAATTAAAAAAACTAAAAACTATATTACGATGCACATATATACTCTTGACATTATAACAAACACCCAGAAAACTGCCTGCCACTCCATTAAGTATATAAAAATATATAAAAACATGGATAAAGGCCTAGCATATCTGCAGTCTTCTTGATTTAAGTTGCGGTTTTAATGAGGCTCTTTCATTGAGCCCTTTACCTCTGTCTGCTCTATGCCTTATTATCCATTTCACTTCCTTACTTTCCATGCGATTTCTAAGGTCTCCCTCACGAATACTTGGAGCAATAACTTCTATCACCCTGAACTTAAACTTATGTTCATTGCCTAATAGAAGGATATGCTTAGGCAAAGCATTATGGTCTGGTTTTATTTTAACATTATAAAGATGTTACCTGATTCTCTTTTTAAACATTCTGTCTTACCAATATAAAATGGTTGACAGTAGCCACATTCCGCTAGGTAGACAACATGTGGGGTTAAACAATCAGCTCTAGCCTTGAACTCAAAACACTGATTAGTATCTGTGTGGACAAACACATTGCTTGAATTCACATAATGACAAAAATTACATTTCCCACATGGATGTGTGGAAAATTCTTCTTCCACAGGTTCTGCTATATTAGTTCTTGGATGGCAAAGTAGTCTTTTCAGATTCAATTTGTTCTTATAATGAAATTTAGGTGCGTCACCTAAAATTTCATACAACCTCGGATCCACTGTTAAAATTGCCCAATTCCTCTTAAAGATTTCTAAAATCTGATTGTTATCATAAGTAGTACACAGAGTATTTGTCTTGTTGGGGTGTGATTTGCTCTTTCATTTATTTGTTTTGAACAGTATATTTAACTAGTTGCTTGTGTATGAAAGTTTGATTAAGGGAGATAGGATAGCGATGGGACAGTAGTTGAAAATGTCATTGCACTTTCCACCTTTGTGTAAGCGGGTTATTATGGATTTTTTCCCATAGGGTGGGGATATATGATCCAGAGATGGATCGGTTGATAAGTATACTGACAGAATAAGCTATAACATCTTTGGTGTATTTTAAGTATTCTGGTGGGAGGTTGTCAGCAGAGGGAGAGCAGGTTTTTAGTTTAAAGAGTAACCTATGAATGTGGTGAGTGGGTATGGGTTGAAGCATAAGGAGAGGAAGATGTTGGCCAGTTGTAAGTGTGTCATGTGGGGGAAAGGAAGGAGAAGAGGAGTGCTTTATATTAGCTTTGGAGGAGCTGGAGTGGTGCATGGGGTGAGGGTTTATTGGAGTGATTGAGTAGTTTGAGTATACTGTCTATAAAATGTGCGTTGAATGCATCTGCTATTTGGGATGGGGTTTTATCAGTGGTAGGAGATGAGTTTTCTTTGGTCCGAGGGGTGAGGAGTAGAGAAATGGTATGCCAGAATTTTTTGGGGTTGTTTTTGTGGGAGGTTAGTTGCTGGGAGAAATAGTGCTTCTTATTATTGTTTATAATGTTTTTTTATTTTTTTTGCTTGGTTGCTTAGCTGTTTATATTTTTGGTGATGTATGTCATTTTTGATTCTTTGCTATTCTTGCCAGGCTTTATCTGTTATTACTAGCAATATTTTGGTAGGCTTGGTTAGCCAGGGATCATGATTGTTTTTTATTCTTTTTGAACAGAGTGGGGCTAGGTTGTTAAGAGTATTTAGAAATACTTTGTTGAAGTGGCTGATGGCATCTTCTAATGGTAGGATTTTTAGTATGGACCAGTTTATAAATTTTAATATTGAATTAAAGAGGTGGTTGAAGTTAGACAAGTAGCAGGAAGTTTTATAGATGTGTTTTTTGGAGGTGTGGGTCATTGTTCTACAAGTGTAGGTGGGAGGTGGGCACTTAAAATATCTGGGTATGAATCAGGAGTTGGAGTATTCATGGGGATATGAAACCAGGATCCAGTCCAGAGTAGATCCTTGTTTTACTTCTAGTTGGTGTAGAGATGAGTTGAGGAAATCCATGTAGATTTATGCTAATGATGGGGTAGTCAGAGTTTAGGTTTTGCCAGTTAACATTGATGTCTCTCATGATTATGATTTCATTAAATATGTTTTGAGAGATCCAGGATAGGATGTCTTTCAATACTGTGATGTTGTTCCCAGATGGGATATACAGGACATCGATTCATAGTTGTTTGGTGTTATTGATTATTAAGGAGTTTAAGAGGATTTTAGCAGTACAGAAGGAGGGGATGGGTTTGGGATATGAAAGTATGGCAAGAGTGTTGGGATAGATTAAGGCTACACCTCCCCCATTTTTATGAGTTTGGTCTGCTCTTATTATGCTTATAACCTGGTGGAAGTAGTTCAGTATCTTTAATATGTGGCTTAAGCCATGTTTCAGTGACTGCATGTGTGTCAGGGGAGTGTTAAGACAACCATACATGGAACTATGTAGTTTTGTCACAGATACTGCACAGATTAAGAGTGATTAAAAATAGATTTTTAGCGGAAGAAGTTTTGGAAGAGGTAGGGGTCAAAGTGGGACTTGGGTTGTTTTGGATATCATCACATTGGGCTAAATAGGAGTAGATTGTTGAGTGGTGGTTAAGGAGGGTAGCTTTGATTAAAAGCTTTTATTGTGGTTAAGTGTGGGGGGGTTAGTTTGGGTCTACTTTAAATAACCAAAAGACCACAACACCAAAACACAAAATAACCGAGACCAGAATCAGGAAACCCCAAAACACCGAAAACAGCGAAACTGTAAACCACACACATAACACACACAAACACACACACAACTACCCCAAACTAGTAAACACACCAACCTACACAAGTGATAGGCAGGGGGCACAGCCTCCCTGCACCCCCCACACCCCCCTACTTTAATATTCTAACTCCAAGATTGCACAAACACACAAGGCAAACTCACACCCACACAATACAGTCCCTCACACACACAAACCAAAGTCACAACACACACTTACACACAGCAATACCCCTCACAACTACACTTACACATACATACTTACCTACTGCAGAACACCAAAAGTGATTAATCAAACTCCCGTAATGTCGTGATTTTGAATTTCACGCTTTTCGGTGTTCTGAGGTTTCGTGATTCTGGTCTCAATCTTCTGGGTTTTGGTGTTGTGGTCTTTTGGTTATTTCAAGTAGACCCATTAGTTTAGGGTAGGCTTGTAGAATTCTATATTTGGTGAATAATAGTATGCTAGAATCATAAAGGCTGCATGATATTAGAGAAGGTATCTATTTTATTTTCTAGGAAAGTACTGGATGTGGTAGATTTCTTTGTTATTAGGAAGTTTCTGGGATTCAATTATGTGATACGTATAAGAATACAGAGAGAAAGGGCAATGAGTGGGGAATTGTGGTAGGTTTTCAGTGGAACATGATAGAGAATTTAATAGGTGGCAAAAAAATCATGAGTAGGTTGAGTGGGGTGTGCAGAGTGATGAGATATGGGAGGTGAGTGTGGTATGATTTGCTGGAAGATAGTTGTAAGTATCAGATTTGGTGGAAGTTTATTGGAAGTATGTGATTAGATAACAGAGATAATTGGTGGTGTGTAAGTTGGTCAAGGATTGAAGAAGAGGAGGTAAGGCAGGTATAAATGTAATTGATATGGGGTGGGTGGAAATAGGGGTAGGGTAGAGGAGCAGAGTTAGCCCGAGCATAGCAAGGGAGAATGGAGTGCTGCTACATCTGGCCAGAGCTGCTCACAAAAAAACAATCAGTGGTTGCAAAGCAGCCCAGGCAAAGTGATTTTACAGTTATGGTTTAACTTAAGAAGAAAGATGAAGGAAACAAAGGAGAGGGAAAAGAAGGTAGTCCAGAGCAGGGAAGTTTAAAGAGGGGAGTATGTAGGAGTGAGATTTTGTGTAAGGCAAAGTAGTAAGGGGAGCTCAGATAGGGGAAGGAAAGTCCAGAAAAAAGGTAGCAGTAGTACTGAGACCAACTAGATACAGAAAATGGTAGTGAAAGGGTTTTAGGTATGTAGGAAGAAAAGACATAGAGAGTATAGAATGTACAATGGAGTGAGTGGGCTGTGGCTGTATACATGAGAGATTAAAAGATAGGTAGGGTGTTAAAGCTTACCTAGAAATATGTTGTAGGCTTGAGGGGTAATTTAGCAAGGGCTGTAAACAAGAGAGAGAGAGAGAGAGGATGAGTAGGTGGGAGGTATCTGTGAGTTCTGGTGGTGTGCAGGGAGCCATTTGTGAAGTACAAAGCTTAAAGTTAGGAGATAAACATAAGTTTATTACTGAGGCTGGTTGAATGGTAAACGTTAGAATCCTGAGGCTCAGCAAAGTTCTTGGGTGCAGGTACAGTTAATGCAATAGTTCTGCTGGGTCTAAAAGATTACAACAGAAGGTAGTGGAAAGGGCAGTCAACAAGGTGGTACAGAAGGTGCTTGTACTTAGAAAAAAAAGGGAGAAGGGTGAAGGTGGAGGAGAAGAAAAACTGAAGGATTTAAGTAGCTAGATAGGACTGAACAGCAGCTATGGTAGTGAGAAAGAGTAGTAATAGAAGAAAGCAGTAAAACATTGAGAGGTACTGTTGTTAGAGAAGAAAGATATCAGATAGGCTTAAATACTGAGCAATTAGCTAAATTCATGACACAGCTTTAATACTGAGCAACTAGCTAAAATGCATGAAACAGGTATGCAGAATTGCAGCGTCATCACGACTTTCTCAATAGTTATAGCAATACACAGTGGTTATTAAACATTCAACTAATGGTATCAGTATACAGTTGTTCATTTTTCGACTTTCATTTAAAGCAGTTGATGAAATGCAATGTGGCAAAATAGCAATACCAGTAGTGAACAATTATAGTTCTAGGATTCTATAAAGTAGAACTAATTTGTAGCCTGGAATATCAACCCTTTATGCTTTACAATTTCAAAATGTAAAAAAATATTAGAGTAGCTTTTAATATAACCCTTAATGACTGATCATTAGCAATTCATAACAGTTAATGTAATACAAAGAAGGTATTAACTGATATAAATAGCTTGCTGTTCACTTTTTTTTTTAAATGGCTGCAGCTATTGCAATGTAATGAGAACGAAATAAAAGGCTGGATTACTAACAATCTGAAGATATATATATATATATATATATATATATATATATATATATATATATATATATATACATATATATATCATTATGGTACAAATGTTTGAAACATAAAAAATGCTAAAATGTTGTATACATAAGGTTTGGCAAAAACATTTTGTACATTCACGTAACCAAGTACTAAAAACACAGAACCTAAAAAAAGATTGCAAAAGAAAAACTATTTCATTTTCTGATCTCTAAACCAAAACCTTTCCATAACATTCCGACCTTATTTGTCTGAATAGTAAAGACATGGAAAGGTGTTTTCTAAGGTAAAATATAGGGTTAGGGTAAGCAGAGGGGTAGGGTTAAGATTAGCATACATTAATAAGATGGCCTTAAAAAAAGAAACGTTTCTGTAACAGTACCACTATGAACGTATTTAGCAGCTCGTGGCCTTATCCTGCTGTGCCATACCAACAAACCAGATGTGTCTTCTCAAACCCTATTCCTTTTCATTTTCCTCACTATTTTTATAATGCTCCACTGCAGACTTTATGTAAACCTAATATCACTTTGTCTCCATGGCCATAAAAGCTTCATATAATACTCTAGAAATAACCTCACTAACACGCAGTACAGTCAGAGGGTGATCTCAGAATATTTAGTATCCTCTCCCTAGTTATATGCTTTCATCACTGCCTTTTCATATTTCATGTTTCAGCTTATAGCTGATTGTTAACCTAGATCCTGTCCTCCTGTAGATCCCCCTTAACACAATACATGCAAGGTGGATCAGTATCGTGGCACTGTGATTACACTAGGAATTTTCAGACTGTATGTTTAGTGGTTTTTGCATTATGGAAATGAAACTCACCCCATAGTTTATTATGGAGATCAAATATGCTGAAATTGATAACTACGTAGCAAAGGCTTATGCATACTTACTATTTTATTTATTTATTTATTTAGCAGTACAATGAACCAGTGTATTGTCCAACTGCTGTTTTTCTTTCTTTCTTGTCTAGTGCCATCACCCCCAAACCTTTTTATTTATTGTACAGAATAGCAATGACTGTATATGTACCCTGTATAAATGTTAAAACCTTATGTCTGTCACTTTATAATGTACCTTTTTATTGTCTGTACTTTTGCTGTACGGCTCAGGCTATGGCTGGAAAAAGATCAGTTCAGAAGTCCACCTATGTGGTTAAGAAAGAATAACAGTATAGATTCTTGTTCTCAGTAAAATGAAGACTTGGCCTCTGGTACATTATTCATAGTATGGTAGCAGATGGTATCATGCTTCCACCACCAGTCTCTTTTTTTACTTCCCATATGAAGCATGGCATTCATTTCTGGTTTTGGATATGTATGTCCATTGCCCCACATACTTTATAAATATAATCGCTCCCTGCTTTTGTACCTCTAGCTTTGAAAAGATGTACAGGTGCATATTTCCAATCCCCAAGAAGATGAATATGGTTCCCTGAAACAGTTGGTCCTGCCCTTCCTTAGTTGAGCTTCTCTGCCTCACTAGTTTATCTCAGACCTGTGTTAATTCATTTTGTGATTGCTAACATTCCCACTGTGCAATCTGGTTCTATTTAATGTAACTGGAAATGTTAATGCAGTACTTAAACTGTGGTACTGTCTGCATTACAAAACCCCTCTGGATATTTTATTACATGATAGGATTCAATTGAAGAGTATAATATTGACATCTTGTCTCATAAAGTGGGGAAGAATACATTTATCATATTCTATTTACATAACTGCTAATTACTAGCTTACTTATACACCAGGGTGATGAAACTGGATGTGTGTGTGTGTGTGTGTGTGTGTGTGTGTGTGTGTGTGTGTGTGTGTGTGTGTGTGTGTGTGTGTGTGTGTGTGTGTGTGTGTGTGTAGTTTGTTACCTTTGTAAGACCCACAGATATTTTAAAGGATTACATTTCAGATTTGGTCTAGTTAAGTGGTTTGCTCAAAGTTACAGAAGATGTAAATGCAGATAGTAGGAACGAAACCCTGGACTGTGGACTTATATATTATTGAAGCAGTTGTCTCTTATATACTCAATTTATATCTTATTGATAATAGGTGATTCTTTATGTTTCCTTCAGATACTCTCCACCTCTTTCTTATAACCAGATTCTACGTTAATATTTATCCTAATATTTGTATCTCCACTGTCCTTGACTCATTAGCTGTACAATGCCCCCCTCCCTCTTCTAGCTTTAAGTACTATTTACCTACTGACTATTGTTTCGCACTGCTTACCTTAATTGTATTTATTCCTAACATCTATACTGCAGCCCACCTTACTTGTGTTTTATAAATCATATCTAATGTCTGCTTGTTACATATATTGCACATGACACGTGACTGGGCTGCCTGGCACCATGGCAACAGAGCTTTTAAATGCTCAGAATTATGTTATCATGCCTCCTATTAAGGAAGCTGTGAATCAGAAAGTGGCCTGTGTTTCTGGTGCCTCTGATACTCCAGCTGTATCTGAAAACTCTACAGATGAAATGGAAACAACTACGGTGTCTTTTTTTAATGACTATCCAACTGCCACAAACAGTTTCCCTTTGAAAAAGATCCAATTCAGTAAGAAGTTTAGACAGAAAAAAGAAACAACAAGGTCAGATTGTTTATCCAAACACCAGAAGTCAAACAGACAGCAAAATGAACTCAGCAGCCAGGTAGAACGTATGAATGTTGATACTCAGTATACAATTATTAATGGTGTTTTCAGTCTTTCTAGTTTTACTTTGACTTCTGATATGTATAACGTTCTATCCAGGGGCTTGAATTTTGTGCCATCTTGTAATGGTGATAATAGTGAAGCCCTTACAGATTTAAGAATGTTTCTTAGAGGTCTTAACTTAAAAATTGTTTTTAAAAAAAATGTTAGTACTGTGGATACACTTAAGTATAAATGTAAAAGTTCTTTTATACCTAATAGCATACCCTTCCTGAGTGCTTTTTAAACAACGTGTGAAGACCAATTGTATGAAATCTTTAAAACAAATAACCAATATAAACTGTATAATTTAAGTAAAAATGAGACTCTAGCTCTGAAAGAACTAAATGAAAAAAAAAGAAAAAATGAAATTATTATTAAACAAGCAGATAAAGGTGGGGCTATAGTGGTAATGGATACAATGTTATATAATGATAGAATGATGTTGTTAAGTGATAACAGTACTTTTAAAGTGGCAGACGCAAGCTTTGTTCAGTAGTTGTCTTTTGCTGACAAGTCACATTTATAAGATATGCAGCTTACACACTCTATTACTTTGGACGAGCATATGTATATAAAAGTGATGCACCCTGTTATACCTGTTATTTATGGTCTTCCTAAGATCCATAAAGATGTAGCTAAGCTCCCAGTGAGACCAGTTTTTTGGGCTCTGGGTGGGTGACATAGTTCATATCCAGTTTTCTAGAAAAAACTTGAAAACTTGTCTGAAGTTTGTTAAAAGTTATATTAAAGACACAAGATACTTTATTATGCAATTACATAAATGTAAACTAAACAATGAATCTGAATCTGTAACAGATAAATTTAAAGAAATAGTGTTTGTAACACTAGATGTAAACTCCTTATTTACTTACATACCTAATGACTATGGAGTTTAATTTGTTAGGCTTCATCTTTGTATGTACACAGACAAGAGTAGCACTTGAGTAGAAGTTCTCTGTAGTCTATTAGAGCTTGTACTATGTAATAATGTATTTTTGTATGAACCACAAGGTCAAAATAGGTGCCTCCACCTCTGACAGCAGACCTGTCACTAGTGGTGTTCTCCAGGGATCTGTCCTAGGACCCCTACTGTTTGGCATCTACTTCTCAGAGGTCTAGGCAAAGACAAATGGTCTGTGGCTGACCAAATTTGTGGATGACTGTAAGTTGGGTGTTGTCATTGACTCCCCAAATGATGTTAACATACTACAAGAGGGTCTCACAGCAACAAATGACTGGTGCCAAAGTCATGGCCTTAAGTTAAATGCAAAAAAAATGTATCATACCATTCATCAAAAACAAGGTCCCTTCTGATTACCACATCAACAGCAACCCCCTAAGCACACAACCTGTGGTGAGAGAACTGGGTGCACAGGTTGACAACAATCTCACATTCAACCATCATATAGCGGCAGTGGCCAGAAAAGCCTTTTAATTGGTTCATCGCATAGGTAAAGGGACTGAATCCAGAAAAAAGGAGGTTATTACCTCTCTATACTCCTCCCTCATTAGGCCAATAATTGAGTACAACACATCATTTGGTATGTACCTCTCCAAAAACCTGCACCAACTGGAAAGGCCACAGAAATAGCTCACAAAGAAAATCCATGGCCTCCAAAACCTGTCCTGTGTAGACAGGCACAAATCACTATCAGTCTACTCGGTATCATACAGATTGCTCAGAGGTGATCTGTGTCTCACCTACAAGACAATTTCAGACCTTGTCTACTAGAGATGCTTCATATCTGTAAGTCTAACTCCTTGCACATTACCTGATCAAAAGGCCTAAGTCTAATATGTGACATTAACAAAACCTACTGGAGAAACAGGTTTGTTTCCCAGAGGCTGCCCTGTCTCTGGAATAGACTCCCCATACACGTCAAACAAAGTATGTCACTGACCCTATTCAAGCACAACCTTGATGAGTGGATGAGAAAAATACAGTTGTATACACTTACCATAAATGTAGATGTTCGAGTGTATTCACTGTTGCAGTCATTACATTTGGTTATCTGCCTACAGATAGCCCTCAGCTGGCCTGAATATCAAAGTCTTGGGTCCTGCATCAGATGCTGTCTCTTCTTCCATGACGTCAGGTCATCAGGGGTATAAAGCATGCAGCCGATGCCATTACATCAGTTTTTCTTGCCCCAGATGTCAGGTGCCCCCATAATGGGAAGCAATTATATAAGGTTACACCTCCAACACAAAGCAAATACACCAGAAAGCTGAAATACACTAAACAAGAAGAAAGGTATAGCCAAGAGCAGTCAGGGGGCTGGAGGGAGGGTAACCAGGACTGCAACAGTAAATACACTCGAACATCTCCATTTATGGTAAGTGCACTCAACTGTACCATGTTCTTCATGTTTCACTGTTGCAGTCATTACATTTGGGTAGATTCCCAAAGCTAAGGAAGGGAGGAGGAAGTTAGACAGTATTAGGGCCAGCTATTAAGCCCTGCAAGACTGCTGTGGCAAAACCAGCTCTGGACTTAGAAAAAAATAGGCAAGTGGTAATGCTTGGTGAAGGTATGTACAGAGCTCCAGGTAGCAGCTTCTAGGATGTCCCTGGTAGGGACACTACTGAGAAAGGCTGTAGAGGTAGATGCAGCCCTGGTAGAATGTGATCTTATCCCCTGTGGGGTAGGTTTTCCATTGTGCTTATAGCAGAAATTACTGCAATGGCCTATCCACTTAGAAATGGATGGCTTTGAAATGGTCTTCCCATCTGCCCCTGTAGCAAAGGCTTAGTCCAGTCCAAATAAAATCTAAGTTGTCTGTGCACATCCAAAGAGTGCAGTATTCGTTCTCCTTTGTTCTGTGGATTAGGAAAAAAGGTTGGCAAATAAAATGGACTGATTAAGGGCCACACTGGATACCATCTTGGGCATAAAGGAAGGATTGGTCCTGAGGGACACCCTGTCAGCATGGAAGATGATGAAGGGCTCCACTGCCATGAGGGCCTGTAGTTCAGACACTCTTCTTGCTAAAGTGATGGCTAGGAGGAAGGCTGTTTTCCAAGAAAGGAATTCCATCTCTGCAGTTGCAGCTGGCTCAAAAGGAGGTAGAGTGAGCTTTTCCAATACAAAGTTAAAGTCCCAGGCTGGAATAGGGGCTCTCCTGGGTGGTCTTAAATTTTTGGCCCCTCTGAGGAATTGTTTCAGCAGGGAGTGAGAGAAGAGGGGTGGCTCAGTATTATAATGTGCTGAAATGGCTGAGGCATGAATTTTAATTGATGAGAAGGAAAGGCCCTTGTGGAGCATCTCTATTAAGTATTGAAGAATATGCGGTAAGCTGGGCACTGTTGTGCCCATCCCCTGAGTCTGACTCCAGGAATAATATCTTTTCTACTTTTCTACTTTTCAGCATAGGATTTTCTAGTACTAGGTCTCCTTGCCTTCAGAATGACATCTAGCACCTGCTTACTGAGGGATGCTATTGGAGGGCTCAGGGAATTAGCCAGGCTGCAAGGTTCAGTGTTTGAAGCTGGGGATGAAGAATCTGGCCCTCCTGCTGGGACAACAGGGAAGGGATCTGAGGCAGGTGCCATTGTTCCAGCAGTGTCATACTGAGCAAGAGGGGGTACTAGTGTTGGCATGGCCAGTCTGGTGTAATCAGTATTGTCCTTGGTTTGTCTTGTTTGATCTTTAGCAGAACCTTCGAGAGGAGAGGCAGGGGGGGAATGGCATAAACTGAGAGGCTTTCCCAGGTGAAGGACAGGGCATCCACCTTCCAAGCTTGACTGTGGGAAGTCCTTGTGCAGAATTTGTCCAATTGGTAGTTCTGAGGGGAGGCAAACAGGTCTATCTCTGGGTTCCCCCATTTGTTTCTCAAAATGTTGAATATCTTTGGTTCCAGTTTCCACTCGTGTGGGTCCATGAGATTTCTGCTTAGGTCATCTGCCAGTCAATTTAGCTTGCCTGGCAGGAATTGAGTTGTAGGTGCACTTGGTAGCTCAAAGCTTTGTTCCACAGAGCCATGGCTAGTCTGCAGAGAGGATACGAGTGGGTTCCCCCTGCTTGTTTATGTACCACATAACAGTGGTATTGTCTGTCTTTATCAATAATTGTCCTGGAAGAATGTGGTCCTTGAAGGCTGTCAGGGAATTCTGTACAGCTAACATTTTTTTTTGATTGATATGCAGGTGCATCTGACTTGGGTTCCATTTGCCCTGAATGCGCAGCCCTACCAAGTGAGCCCCCATGCATAGTCTGATGCGTCTGTTGTTAGGGTTTGTGCGGCAGGGGGTAGAGTGAATGGCAGTCCCTTGTTGTGGTAGCAGGCCTCTGCCCACCAAAGGAACTCTCTTTATACAAGGAATGATAAGAATCATTGATTCCAGGTCCTGAGAATGTTGACACATTAGGCTTTTTAGATACCATTGTAGTTTCCTCATATGCAGTATTGCATATGGAATTAGTAGAATGCAAGAGTCCATAAACCCCAGGGCTTGCAGGATTTTCCTTGCAGATAGCTGGGTCTTTGTGGCCAGTAGTTGGAAGTAGGCTGTCAAATAAACTTGTTTTTCTGGCATGAGGTAAGCCATCTGGGAAGTTGTATTCAAGCTTGCTTCCAGGAATACAATTTGTTGGCGGGGTACTAGATGAGATTTATTTTCGTTTATGGTGTACCCCAGTGAGGTTAGTTTCTTTACAAATGCCAGATGATTTAGTAGCATGTCCTGACTTTCTGCCTGAATTAAACAATCATCCAGGTATGGGTATATTAAAATATTTCTTTGCCTGCAAAATGCAATGACTGGAGCTAGACACTTTGTGAATACCCTGGGCACAGTAGATAAGCCAAAGGGAAATGCAGAGAACTGATAGTGCATGGAGCCTGCTCTGAAGCATAGGTATTTCCTGCAAGATTCCCTTATTGGAATGTGCAGGTAAGCTTCCTTTAAGTCTAAGGTTGCCAACCAGGCATCTTTGCCTAGCACAGGAAGCAGCTGATGAAGTGTTAGCATTTTGGATTTTGGGATTACCAAAAAGGTGTTTAGAATAGAGAGGTCCAGGACAGGATGCCAGGAGCTGTCCTTTCTGGGTACCAGGAAAAGTCTTGAGTAAAACTCTTGTCCCCTTTCTTCTGCTGGGACAGGTCAAATAGCCCTGATACTTAGAAGAGAGAGAGAACCTGCTGTTCAGCCTCTGCCCACTGATTTGGTGGTAGGTCTGGCCAACCGTTTGGGGTTGGTAAGGTGTGGAAGTGGAATCTGTATCCTTGGGAAACTATATTTAAAACCCATTTGTCCTGGGTAATGAGTTCCCAGTTTTCTGCATGCAGGGCGATCTTTCCCCTTAAGGGAGCAGTCAATTGAGCAGGGCTTGGAAGGTTTAAGGTTTAGTCATTGTGACAGTTTTCTATGGGGGGGTGTCTTACTACTTCCAGTTTTAGAATGGGAGCCCCCCCACTGTTTAGGCCTGTGAGTACCTAGATACTGCTGTAACCTAGGTGGTCTGTTGTTCCTTCGTTTGGACTGAGAAGGCCTGGAAGAGACAGGAAAGGACCAATTCTTAGAACATCAATGCCTACTAAATCTGGGAAGCTGTATTTGCAGGAAATCTTTAACAGTTTGCATAGATTTAGTTTTTTCCTCCATCTTTTTAAGGACTTCTTCTGCTTTGTTGCCAAACAGGCGGTCTTAGTTTAAGGGAGCATCCAGTAATTTAGCTTTAACATGATCTGGCAAGTTTTGCTCCTTAAGCCAAGCATGCCTTCTAAGAACAGACCCAGTGACAGCAGCCCTGCAAGATGCTTCTAAAGAGTCAAAACCACATTGCAAAGTATGTTTATCAACTTGTTCAGCAGAATGCATTAAATCCTATAATCCTTTTATTTAGCACAGTCAGGAATCAACATCATTTTCTGTTTACATAGTCCCATATTATGCTGCTGATACTTTAACCTATGAAACTGGCAGTTTAAAGCCGTAATGGCCAAACTAACAGAAGTGTATACCTTCTTACCCCATCTGTCCAAGGCCGTGGAATCTCTATCAATGGGGGTAGGGTTTTTGGCAGTAGTAGCCTTAATGCCTTTAGGTCCCAGGGAAATGGTCTCTGGGTCCACAGTAGGATTCCTGAAGAGGAACTTGTGAGAGTCAGGTACTCTGTAATACCTGTCAGGTTTCCTGGGAGCTGGAGGTAAAGTGTCTGGGGCCAGGCTAGATTCCAAGAAGGCATCATCTACAATGTCCAGAACAGGAGGGATAGCTAAAGGCCTGTGTTGAGGTAGGAGTACAAATTCCCTGAGTCTCTTTTTGGAATCAGAGTAATCCTGGCTTTCCCAGTGGAAATGCTCCCTAAGAGTGTGCAAGGTTTCACCAAAAGAAAAATCTTCTGGAGGGGAAGCAGAGGGAACAGAGTCGTCTGCATCAGAGTCCTCATAGGTAGATAAGAGCAAATCCTGGTAAACAGAAGAAGCAGAAATTTCAGAATCCTGATCAGAAGAATCAGAAGGAAAATCAGTTGTAGGTCTCTTTGAGGGTGAAGGCTGGCTTCCCCTAATTAGAGTAATAAGGTCTTCAGCCATTCTTATCATTTGTTTTTTTAGGCATATGGGCCTGACCATGTGGTTTGGACGTCAGTTTTCTAGGCGTGAGTCGAGTTTTAGGCCTTGAAGAAGAAGATGGCGTCGGTTTGAAATGCAAGTCAGTAGGCCTGAATACACCCTCAAAAGCCGGTGCCTGCACAGTGGCTCCGAACCCATCCAAAGTAGAGACATCCGCAGGTTCCATGGTTGAAGAAGCATCTCGCGGCATACCGGACTCTGAATGGGTCTCAGTAGAGCCCTGAGAATCTGAAGTAGTGGGTATCAGGGGCTGCGAAAAAGCCTCACTGAGCACTGGTGAACTGGCGACTAGCTTAATGGAAGTGTCGTTGGCAGCTTTGGACCTATATGGTCTGTCTCTGTCTTTATCTTTACGTTTTTTGGAATGTCAGTAGTAGGATGGCTTACCGAAGCCATTTCTGGATAATTAAACCGAGTACCGAAATAGTTTGATGCAAAAATAAACCGATGACGAATAGTTCGAGGATTGAATAAGGCACAAAACTGATAGTGAGGGACGTCGTGGTCTGGGCCTAAGCAAGGAATGCAATACGAATGAAAATCTTTATGAGGTATTTGCTTTCCACAGGTAATAAAATTGTTAACTTTTACTGACATCAGTTTAGAGCAAGAAAAAGGATCCCCAATGGGGTACTTAGCTTTTTTGAAGACTTCGGTTCTGAAACTCGAAAACAAAAATTTCAGGAGTCGGTCAACCGCCACTTGTGAACTGCTTCTGCTTCGGGCACCGCATGGCAAGAAAGACTGGTGTAATAGCATCGGCTGCATTCTTTATACCCCTGACGACTTGACGTCATGGAAGAAGAGACAGCATCCAATGCAGGACCCAAGACTTTAATATTCAGACTGGCTGAGGGCTACCTGCAGGCTGATAACCAAATGTAATAACTGCAACAGTGAAACACGAAGAACATCTACAAAGTTGGCCCAGGGGTTCCACCTGTGTTCCTCACTGACAGGGCAAAAGGTGCTAATTGAGGTTACTTTTTTGGGGATAAACTCTTGGCTAGGCTTGTAAGGACCCCAGGGCCATTAGCCTAGTAATCTCCTATGATAAAATCCTATACCATCAGGTGAAAGGAGTGGTGATGGGTACAGCCATTGCCAACACTTATGCTAAACTTGTACTTTTCATCTGGGAAGTTGAGAATATATTTTCTGACACTGGTGCTTTTGTTAGAAAGATAAAGTTTTTTAAGCACTTTGTGGATGATGATTTTTAGTGTGGCAGGGCAGTACTGAAACCTTAAAATCCTTTTTTTACATATATTGATTCTACTACTACCTTCTTGAAGTTTAAACCTAGATATTTAAAATGAGATATAAACTTTTTGGATATTAATGTGTATATTAAAGATAATGCAATAGGTACTAGAATCTACATAAAAGAAGTTCAAACTGCTAGACATTTACATAACAGTAGTATTCACTCCCAATATATACAAAGGCATTGAGCGTAGCCAGCTCCTTAGGGCCAGTCAGCTAAATACAGATATATCTGACTGTATTAAACAGCTAGATGAGATGGTCACAGAGTTTAAATATAGTGGTTTCAGTAATAAATTGTAAGAAGAAAATAAAAAAAAAACAATTGTTGAGTGAAAGAGATGGCCTAGCTAGACCATCTTTCTCAGATATAGAAGAAAGTCCAAGTAATGACTACCATGTCCTGTTTATGTCACAAGTAAAAATTCAAGTCTTTGGATCTAGTAGTTCTGAGGGGGCCTGTAAGTAATATTATGGATAGTACATCAAGAGCTAAGTTTAGATATATTATGCAATATAATGCACATACCAATTGGGTTAAACAACTTATAAGACAAATTGGTCTATACTATGAACATCTGATGTGGTTAAAGAAATTGTAAGTTTATCACCTAGTTTTGCATTTAGGAAGTGTAGGAATCTGAAACAACAACTCTGTTATAAAGACCTACAAATGTGCTTTAAGAATTTTATTTATTTATTTAACATTTGTTTACTGGAAAAGTCCATCTGGGACAGAGCCCATTTTCAGCAGAGGCCTGGAGATAAATGCTCCAGACGCATGTCTTTGGAAATGTGGGAGGAAATCAGAGCACCTGGAGAAAACCCAAGTGAATGCAGGGAGGATATGCACACTCTACACAGAAGGCACCCAGTTGAGAATTGAACAGGGGAACCTCTTGCTGTGAGGCAACACGTTAACGCTGTACCACTGCACTGCCCAATGCTATAATAAAAACTAAAAATAATGTGCCTTGCTATGATTGCCAATTGTGTCTCTATAAACAATGTTTTTGTACACCCCAATACAAGTAAGACATTTTATTTTCACGTTTGCCACTTGTAAAACCAAGAATGTGGTTTACTTAGCCACCTGTGATCAATGTACTTCATTTTATGTTGGAAAAACCAACAGGATGTTAAAAGAAAGGATACCTTTCTGAGATACATAGGGAAATGGAGAGTAATGCTTTAGCTAAACATATCATAAACTCAGATAAAATTAATAGTTTTACATTTAGGGTTATAAAACATTGAAAGAAATATTAGAGGAGGGTGTATTGTGCTGAATACTGAGAAAGTTGAATATTGGTGGATTAATTACTTTCAAGCAGATGTGCCCACTGGGCTGAATGATACTGTAAGTTTAAAACCTGTTCTTAAGAGAATGTCTCTTTTTCCAAGAAAGAAGCACTACATTGTTTATTTTAATTATTTTATTGTTGCTGTGCTTCTATTGGCTTCAATTTGTTCATATGGTATATATATATGAAAATGTGTTTTAGTATGATTTTAAGCACTAAAGAAGAGCTTTATCTTGAAAGCTTTGCTCTTAAACGTATTTTTACATCACTTTGTGACTTCCTTTCACTTATTACTCTTGGACTGTTTTGTTTGGAACTCTATACTGGGTGTTTACCAGTTTTTTTTTTGTTTTTTTTGTCTTAATGGAGTGTGTGAAGATAGGTAAAGGCTGTCAGCCTAGCCAGATAGAATTCTGTAGATAATTCTGTCATTTGTAAATATTAATGTAAGCCACAGGCTTGTTCTCTTAAATGTGAAAATACTGCATTGGATTTTGAAATGCAAAAATGTAACAACAGTGCACTCTGCTGTAAGAAAGCTAAGTCAAGCATTTTATGACTGTCTTTGATGTCAACATTTAGAGGTGATATGTCTGGATGAAGGAATTCTGCCTATTGTTTTGAGGCCAGAGTTAATGGCTAGAATTTGCATGTATATTTTATTTTATTGCTCTGGTTCCTGACCAGCTGCAAGATCAAAAGGGCTATTAACCTCTGAGAGTCTGTTAGCCTGGGAACCAGTAAGAAATGATGTAATTTGAAATGAATCAGTGGTACTGTGTTATCAATTTAAGGACAGAAAGAATGAGAGCATTAGAACATTTGTCTTGAGAACATCAAACAACACCAGCACTGCCTGTATCTATATGTAAGTAGGATCTTAGATTTTAGTGTTTCTCTTAGATATAGCTAGGAAATAGGAAGATTAGACTAGTTTGTTTTTCTGTGATGTCAGAACTTTTCTACTATATTATTTTAAACATTTCTCTGTGATCTCTGAACTTTTGCCTAACACTGTGTAGTAAGAAATGTTGTCTTGTGTTTTTATTATTTATTATTAAATATTTTTAAGTACTGCGCTGGTGGTGCTGCGGTAGCGTTGTCGCCTCACAGTTAGATGTTGCCCATTCAATTCTCAGTTAGAGCGTCTTCTGTGTGTCGACATGCATGAATGGGCGTTCCTTCATTGAAGGTTGTGCGTTAGGCCCGGCAAGTCAGCATGTAAAAATCTACTGCCAATCATTAGCGGACCAAAGTTCCGCTGTGGCAACCCCTAACCGGGAAAAGCCGAAAGACACAAACATCATTAAATATTTTTAAACCTTTCAACTGTAGCTGTTTTGCATAGAGATAATTTAAGCTGTAAGAGTACATTGCATGTATATAGTGATACTTTATCAAGTCACTCCAAATAAGCTTTGCTGTTCAGTCACACTTACCATTTGGATAATAATATTACACAGTAATAATTGGACAACCTTTAGTAAGGACCTTTGAGTAGCTGATAAATATTAGCTGGGTGGTGACAGTGATTTCAACCATATAGCCTGGGTAAAAGGGGCACAGCTGGAGAACCTGTGCCAGCCTTCCCCACCAGTGTCTGTGTGGTTGTATATAACTGTTATCTTAAAGTGTGTGTGTGTGTGTGTGTGTGTGTGTGTGTGTGTGTGTGTGTGTGTGTGTGTGTGTGTGTGTGTGTGTGTGTGTCTGTGTTTGTGTGTGTCAGCTACATGGGCAGGGACACGAAGCACTGGTTGTACAGAGAGGGTGCTGGAGGTTTTACCTTGCCCACTAGGCTGAGATCTGGACCCTATAGCTGTGCCAGTGGGGAGTCTTATTGGGGATCTGGAGAGAAAGGGAGAAACCAGCACCAGACTGACTGTGATCTCTATATGCTCTTAAGGGCAATTGTACTTTACTGTGTATGTATTTATTATCCTTTCTCTATATGGACACCCCCTCACTGGTGTTAGTGGTGAGAATTGAGGTTCCATGATTGCTGGACCAGTGCATGGGCATCACAGAGTGTGTTGCTCTTCTGGTCAGGATAAAACAGAAGAACGGATGCAGGTTCATTTCAAGCAGCTTTATAACACACAAACACATTAGGAATGAGGCTTTGTAACTTAAACTTAAATAAACTTATAAACAAACTGACTACTACACTCATACATGTTAACTCTCTGGCTGTTCTCTCAAAATGGCACTTCTGCCTACACATGCTCACTATTTTTATGCACGTGCCTACATCTGGAAATGCTTCTTAAAGTTACATACACACACACACACTGTTCTACATCCTCCCTGTTTGAGAAATAACTCATACATTAAATAACAGTATTCACTGACACAATTACACAGAAATGATCTTTTGACATGCAGTTATACAGAACTAATTCTTTGAAATGCAATTATACAAAAGTAGACCCATATAAAACAATCATGTCCAGGTTGCTGTGTATTTTACATTAGGTCTAGAAATATGACCTGATCATGTAACATAAAAGTCAGAACTGGATCTAGCAACAGGGACTCTCTTCAAGGAATGTTCAACTTTGGGGACAACTGGAATGGGAATGGATACTGAGACATGCTCTTCGGTATGAATGTTGTCAGGGTTGCTCTGAGATCTAGAGTCTGTACTACAGGCACAATGCTGTGATATAGTTTCTGATACAGGAAGAAGATGTATGCAGTTTCTCGTGTATTCTATACCCTCAGATTCCAGTAAGTAAGATCCTGGCTCAGCACATATACCTCTCACTTGACCAATTTGATCAAAGCCTTTCGCCATTTGCATCCTCGCTGTCTCTCCATCTTTTAACATGCAAAGAAATCTGCTCTTTTTATCATAGCTGAACTTCTAAAAAGAATGCTTTTTAAAGAGTTGGGCTTTGATTGCTTTGTTGTTTTTAGCATTAGGCACCAACAAACTAGAACTGATAGGAAAGGTTGTTCTGGTTTGCCTAGATAGAAGTCTCTGAGCAGGCAAGCCAAGTAGGTTGTCACGGGGTATATTTCTGAAAGTAAATAAATTCAAGAAGACATTAGTATTGTCATGCTTTGACCTCTCCAGTAATTGCTTTGCACCCTGTACTGCATGTTCAGCAAGGTCATTTGATTGTGGGTATTCAGGACCACTGGCTTTTGGTCTCTTGTAAAAAATAGGTGTCTAATGTAACATTTGTCTGGGGTTACACATTTCTCTATATTTATGTTTCATGCACTCAGGGTGCTCTCTTGATTCAATTGGTATAACAATATGGTTTTTCCCCCCTCTCCTGCAAATACTTCTGGTGCATACACAAATGAATGCTGTCTTTCAATGGCTTCTGACCCAGCCAAGTTAAGCAAAATGCCCTTATACATGCATCTTTGTCAGGAAAAGCTGCTTGTATGAAAATATCTTATTCCTGCTCAGATACTCTCCAATTGTCTGCTATATTATGATCAAACACAGTGCCTCTGCCATATCAACCCACAGTAGTGAAGGTGCTTGGAATTATGTACAAACATACAATCACATAAATATGCCAGAACTTTATGCCAGTACTTGTAATTATGCCCAATAGCACAACAGACTCTTTGAAATAACTGTACTTTGCCATATAAGTGTCCATAGCACAGGAACACTTTAAAATCACTGTTCTTTGTAAAACCACTCATCAGTATAAGAAATACTTTAAAATGACTGTCCTTTGTGAATAAACTGTACACAGCGGAAAAAGCTCAGAGTAAGAAACACTTTGAGATTAATGTACTTTGCAAATAAACTGTATACAGCACAAAACTTTTCAAAATGGTTGTACTTTGTGAAATAACTCTGTATGGTGTAAGAAACACTTTGAAATGATGGCACTCTGCAAATAAATGCACACAGCACAAGAAACTATTTTGAAATGGCTATGCTCTGATTGCACTTTGCAATATAACTGTACTTTACACAAAGCAAACTCTTTGATATAATTTGACTGTAATAAAGCACACACTCTGCAAACATTTTGCACACTCTGAGATACTTTGAACAACTCTAGTTCTGCTTTGAATGGCTTTGGTCAATGCAAAATAGTAGTTTATGCCCAAAACACAGTTGTTTACCAAAAAACAGGCATTCACCTTGCTCTTTAAGCTTAATTTGCCTTTTTTAATGTACTTGTTATACTCATTTAATCTCTTTTATCATGCTCATTGTACTTTTCTTTTGCTCGTTTTACTTTAAATATGCTCGTTATGCAAACCAAGGTAATTCTGAGCTCATATGAATATTTCAAATTTTGTGGTTTCCAACATCTCATTTAATTAGTAATGCATTTTGCACCTTTTGTTTGATTAATAATCCGTTTTGTGATACTCATTTAATTAATAATGTGTTTTGTGCCTTACAAATGCTCCGTTTCATTTTCTTTGCAAAATAAATTATTTGTGCAAGTTCTGGTTACTGTTAGTTCATTTCTGGCCCTTTCATTCTGTTGAGCTCTGTTTCACTCAACCAACTCAATCTGCCTTTACCTTCAGCTCTGCACTTCATGGCTTGAAGAAGTTGCTCTCTCAGACACCATGTCGCTTGTCCAGTCAGGATAAATCAGACGAATGGATGTGTTTTCAGTTCAAGTAGCTTTATTGCACACAAACATATTATGAATGAGGCTTTCTAACTTAAATAAATTTATAAAACAGATTGACTACTACACTCATATATGTTAACACTCTGGCTGTTCTCTCAAAATGGCACTGTTGCCTAAATATGCTCACTATGGATTTGTACATGCCTATATCTGGAAATGCTTCTTAAAGTTACATACACATGCTCTGTTCTACAGACTGATTGTACTGAGACTTGACCCTATGTCAGTGAAACCTGTACTCTGAACAATGGGCCACTTTGTTTTTTGATACATCACAGATATAGCTGTCAACTGTCAAGATTTTTGCACAATGTCCATGTTGCTCTCCTAAACTGGATACAATAAAATAATCTTCGTGAGTTCTGTTCAAGCAGCTTTATTATATACAAACACATCACAATAGAAGTTTACTGACTTTAACTTAGATAACTTATATGCAAACTAGCTATTGCAATCATACATGCTCACTCTGTGGCTGCACTCTCAAAATGGCACTGAGTATAGCACATGCCTGCTATTTATATGTGCACGTTCAGTCCTTGATATACTTCTTAAAGATACAGCACATACACTCTGCTCTATATCCTCCCTCTTTGAGAAATAGATCATGCAATGCAATGAATTACATTTGGCATGCAGATAATACAAACAGTTCTTTGTCATGCAATTATACAGAATTAGGTACATATATACAGTTATGTCCATGTTGCTGTGTATTTCACACTGGGCCTGAAAATACAACCAGATTGTGTGACATAAAACTGAGAATTAGATTTAGCAACTGGAACAGTCTCTACGGCAGAACATTTAACCTTGGAAATATCTGGAACATCCTCAGGAATGGAAGTAGAAGTTAAGATACATTCTGGGATGGGAACAATGTCCGACTTGCTCTGAGATCTAGAGTCTGTATCACAGGAACAATGCTGTGATAATGAGATAATGATTCTGGTACAGGAAGAAGATGTCTGTGATTTCTCCTGTACTCCACACCCTTAATTTCTACAAAGTAGGATCTTGGCTCCATACATATACATGTAACTTGACCAATCTGGTTGAAACCTTTTGCCACTTGTATCCTCACTGTCTCTCCTTCTTTAAACAGACAAAGAAATCTGCTCAGTTTATCATAACTGGACTTCTGGATAGAACGCTTCTTGAATAATTGGGCTTTGATGGTTCTGTTGTTCTTTGCTTTAGGCCTCAGTAAACTGGAACTAATAGGTAGCATTGTTCTGGTTTGCCAGGATAGAAGTCTTTGAGCAGGTGGGCCAAGTATATCGTCACGGGGTATGTTTCTGAGATTAAGTAAATTCAAAAAGACATCAGTGTTGTCACTCTTTGACCTTTCAAGTAATTGCTTTGCGCTCTGCACTGTTAGTTCAGCCAGTCCATTTGTCTGTGGATATTCAGGGCTGCTAGTAACATGCACAAAATCCTATTCTCTTACAAATTTCTGAGACAACTGACTAGTAAATTGAGTACCGTTGTCAGAAATCACTTTGTGTGGACTACCATGGACTGAGAAATGATGTTTCAACTTAGTTATAACAGAAGTGGATGTTAGATTAGGTATTAGATTAATCTCAAACCTGTCCGAATAAGAGTCTACCAATACTAAGTAATGTTGATTGTCCCACTCGAAGGTATCAGTGGCTACTGTTGACCAAGGTAAGTCAGGAACTTGACTTAGCTGAAGTGTCTCTCTTTGCAAATGTGTTTTAGTACTATTGCATGCTGAACAAGAAGAAAGTACTTTATCAATGTCTTTCAGTAATGAAGGCCAAAATACTAGTTCTCTCTCCCTTCTCTTAGTAGATGCGGAACCTGAGTGACCACGATGCAAAATCTGGATATATTCATGTTGTAAGGAAGTAGGAACAACAATTTTAGGACCTTTGAAAATAATGCCATCTTCCATCAACATCTCATCTCTGTAAGGAAAATAGGTTTGCACTTCAGGTGGTACACTATATTGCTTTGAAGGCCATCCAACATTAACGTAGTGGTTCAGCTTTTGCAAAATTGGATCAGTCTTTGTGTGATCTCTTAGCTCATCAAGTCTAGTGGTAGAGAAATTATGCACTGCCATCACGTCAAAGTCAAACTTCTCTGTGTCAAGCCATTCTGTTGTATTTCTGGGCGATCTGGATAAGGTATCAGCCAGATAAAGAAGTTTGCCTTTTGTATAAACCATTTTGAAGTTGTACTTTTGCAATTTGAGCATCATTCTTTGTAATCTCGCTAGAGCGGAATGCATAGGCTTCTTTAAAATAATAACTAGAGGTTGGTGGTCAGTTTCAATCTGAATAGCCTGACCATATATATAATCATGAAACTTTGAACATGCAAATACTATTGCCAAAGGTTCTTTCTCAGTCTGAACATATTGTATTTCAGTTTGGTAAATGTTCTAGATGCACTGGTCTGCCCTCTTGAAGAATAACTGCGCCAAGACCAAATTTTGAAGCATCACAGGAAAAAGTGGTTTATTGACATCATAGTATATTAATGTAGGTGGGGTGGCAATTTTTTGCTTGATGTCTTCAAATGCCTTCTGCTGCTGTTCTAACCAAGACCATGTAACATTTGTGTATGTCAGCTCTCTTAAAGGTGCTTTTAACTCACTGAAGTCTGGTATAAACTTACTTAAATAGTTGACCATGCCTAGGGAATGCTGTAGAGCTTGAATATTATCTGATGCTGACATCTAAAGGATAGCTGCTTGCTTGGTTGGGTCTGGTCACAAGCCAGTACTGATAAACAAATGACATACATATGTAACTTCTGGTAGTCTGAATTTACACTTCAGAAGACTGAGCTTTAAGTTTACTTCAATTGCTCTGTCTAGAACTCTCTTTAAGTTTTTGTCATGCTCTGCTTCACCATCACCTCCAACCAATAAATCATCTACTATTATGGCACAAGGGTAACCTGAAAAAATTTGCTCCATTGTATGCTGGAAGACTTCACTTGTAGAATTTATTCCAAATGGCATCCTTAGGAATCTGTATCTGCCAAACAGAGTACTGAAAGTAGTTAGTAATGAGGATTTGCGATCAAGTATCACTTGCCAAAATGAACTTTTTGAATACAAGACAGAAAAAACAGTGGCATTCGGTATTAGAGCTGCAACCTCTTTGACTGTACACATTGGATGATGTGGCCTCTTCAATTCTTTGTTCAGAGCTCTTGGGTCAATACATATTCTAATTTTATCTGAGTCTTTTTTGTGAGAAGCTACCATGGATGGCACCCATTCAATTGGTTCTGTAACTGGACAAATTACACCTTGCTGTACCATTTTATTCAACTGAGCTTTGACTTTATCCTGCATCGCTATCGGAACTTTTCTTGTTGGTCTGACTACTGGAGTGACCTATGGGTCTAACTTCATAGAATACACAACTGGAAATTTGCCCAACTTGTCATCGAAAACATCAGCATACTCTGAGAAAATGGCTTCAGAAAAGTTGGAACTGGGATTTGCACTTATGTGATAAATTTCTTTGGTAAAAGAAAGCAGATTCATTCTCAAACTGTATTTGAGACCCAATAATGACTGCACAGGTCTTTGAGCTACATAGAATAACAAGCTGTAACAGTTCTTAGCCAAATAACATGAAAGCGTTGCCGAGCCCTCGGTCTGAATTTCTTCACCTCCATAAGCAACATGTTTTTTCACTACCAGCCACATTCAGTTGTTCACTAGTTCTCACTTTAGCAAGTGTCTCTGCTGATATAATATTACACTTTGGACCATTGTCTACTTTAGCTCTGTGGATTTACTATTAATCTGGACAGTATAAAACACTTCACTCTTTGCCAATAAATTCACTGCATCAACTCTTTCACCAATCACTGATGCACCATCTACATAGAAAGTCGGGTTGCAGTCTATTTGATCAATTTGCTTTTTTGTGTGACCCTTCTTTACAACTGTGTGGGGTTTATCTGATTTGCAAAACTTTTGAAAATAGTTCAATTTTTTACACTTGTGACATTGCTGACCAAATGCTAAGCACTTCTCTCTTTTAGACTCATGACTGGTACCACAGTTGCAACAGTTAACAATAAAGCTGGACTTGGGTTTTGTTGACTCATGCTTGTACTGCACTGAGCATGCTCCTTTCTTAGAACTTACTGGAAAACTATGTGGTTTCCTAGGTGAACCAGTAGGGGTTGGGGCTGCCATGTGCTTAGGCCTACTTCTGTTTGCCACATGTTGCATGCTATCCACATTTGCTCTGGAGCCTGCCGAAACCATGCTCTTGTCACTTGCAAGCATACGTGTGTGTTTTTCTGTAACTTCATGGATTTGACAAATCTCTGTGGCTTTACAAAATGTTAAATCACTGTCACAAAGCAAAATCTTTCTCACAGCAGCACTATTAATAGCCTGTCTTTTATTAACTCATCTTTTAAGTCACCAAACCAGCACATTTTAGCTTTGTTTCTCTGGTCATTATTACATGCTGCAAAAGTTTCCCCTGGTTTCTGATGTCTTGTGTAAAACAAATGCCTCTCTAATGTAATATTTGTCTGGAGGGTGCATATTTCCATGAATTTGCACTTCAGACACTCGGGGTCTTCCCTTCATTCAGCCTGGACAACAATATGATGATTTTCACTTTCTTCCTCATATACTGTTGGGGCATACACAAATGAACGCTCTCTTTCAGTGGCCTCTGACCCAGCTAGGTTTAGCAAAACGAATGCCCTGGAGCATGCATCTTTGTCTGAATAAGCTGCTTGTATAAAAATATTGTACTCTTGCTCAAATATTCTCCAATTCTCTACAATATTCTGATCAAATACAAGTGGTAAGGGCTATCAAAATCCATCTGCCATATTAACACATACCACTGAAGGGTTTTGCAAATATGCATGAAAACATACACATATGCCAATAATTTATAACTTTGACGAATAGCACAACAAGCCTCATTATAACTGAACTCTGTGAAATAAGTCTCTCAGGCACTGTAATACTCTTGAAATTACTGTATTACAAGAAATTATCTCATCATTTTAAGAAACATTTGAAATAACTGCATGATGCGAATAAACTGGGCAGAAGAAGCTCAGCGTCAGAAACATTTCAAAGTAATTGAACTTTGCAAATAAACAGTACACAGCACATTGAAATTTCCCCAAAATGGTGGTACCTTGCTAGATAATTCTTTACAATGAAAGAAACACTCTGTAATGGCGGCACTTTGTAAATAGACACACCCAGCACAAGAAAGTTTTTGAAGTGGCTATACTTTGACAGTACTTCACAAAATAGTTGCACTTTGCACACATATAAACTCTTCAGAATACATTCACAGTGATAAGCACACAGTGTAAGCACTTTTACACACTTTGAGATACTTCAGATAACTCTAGTTATGCCCTTGATACAGTATGAATTCGTAGTTATGCCAAAACACAGCACTTTGCCAAAAAACATGTAGTTGCTTTGCTTTATTTACACTTAATGTGCCACTTTTTGCCCTTATTATATTTGTTTTGCTTGCTTAATTTCTTTTCATGCCCATTGAACTTTTGTGTGCCCTTTTTACTCTAAATATGCCTGTTTTGCCTCTAGCGCACTCATTTTGCTTTAAACATACTCATTTTGCTTTTCTGATAATCGTTTCATCAAATATCTTAATCTTAAGCATTTCTCTTAGTTAATAAACCTTTTGTGCCTGCCGCTTGTTTAATAATGCAGTTTGTGCCCTTGTAATGCTCCACATTATTTTTTTTATAAAGTAAACTGTGCAAGTTTCATTACTTCTGGCTCTTTTTCATGCTTGTTTATGTTAGTTCACCTTCACTGTCATCTCTGTACCTCGTGGCTCCGAATATCAATCTCTAAAATCCTGGTTCTAACACCATGTCACTCTCCTACTCTGGATGCAATAGAAGTCTTTGTGGGTTTTGTTCAAACAGCTTTATTATATACAAACACATCATGATAGAAGTTTACTGACTTTAACTTCTGCAAAAAAGAAAAAAACAAAAAAAAAAATCTTGTTTTCCCGCCTTACTGAACTAGAATAGTCCAGTCTTCAGAGTTTGCTGATCTCTGGGCTTTGTCTTGGTTCCTGTGCTATTCCATATCCTTATTTGGATAAAAGGAAGCGTCTTTGTTCACCAGTGGGAGTGGGGAGCACTGAGCAGCCTATTTGTCCCTAGAGGAGTGGTTCCAGCCAGAAACTTGTAGTCTATTGGCCATTTTGGGTCAATTCCTAGCTCTTTTCAGCCCCTGTAATAAAGCCCACTTTAGCGCGCTTTTTCACTTGTATTCAACTCAGCACAGCTCCTCGTGGTGTCCTGCAGAGTTCTACAAGCAGCAGAGAGCAAAAGAGTGACTTTTTCCTGATTTAAGTATTTTTTTCTGGCTTTTTGATTATTTACTGCTTAGCGACTGCATTTTCGCCTGTTTATACAGCTCTGCATTCTATTTAAACTGTTTTTGTGTTGATTAACTGTTTTGCACTTTTAAAAAGTTATTTGTTGCTTAATTTTACCTGTAGGCTAACACACTCAAGTGCTAGCCGTTTAAAAGCATTTATAGCATTTACTGTCTGTTTTTCCTCTGTTTTCTGCAAAAAAAAAAAAAAAAAATCTTGTTTTCCCGCCTTACTGAACTAGAATAGTCCAGTCTTCAGAGTTTGCTGATCTCTGGGCTTTGGCTTGGTTCCTGTGCTATTCCATATCCTTATTTGGATAAAGGGAAGCTTCTTTGTTCACCAGTGGGAGTGGGGAGCACTGAGCAGCCTATTTGTCCCTAGAGCAGTGGTTCCAGCCAGAAACTTGTAGTCTATTGGCCATTTTGGGTCAATTCCTAGCTCTTTTCAACCCCCTGCTATAAAGCCCGCTTTAGTGCGCTTTTGCGTGATTTAGTGCGGAGTTGCCCATAGAGCACCATCGGGCAGCCGGTTAAACAAGGTTAAACTATTTCTGGCTCCGTAAAGTCTGCTCTTCAATTTTTCCCTTAGAACTTCTCTACTTGCAATCTAAACAGTCTATTCTCTATCTCAAAAGCTCAGCACTTGCTCCTAAAGCATTTTTATATAGGTAAAGTACTTATATACTAAACAAAGTACTACATTAGCCTAGAATCCCCTTGAGTACCCATTTCCTATAGGTCCCTTCTGACTCAGTTACACAGCAAACTTTTTCACTTTTTCTAGCATGTCGAAGGGCCAGTTGCTAGCGTCCTCTCCTGTTCAGCTGGTGAATCTGGGCATCTTGAGGCAATGTTACAATTGCCTCATGTACACAGACAACCCACTCCTTCTCCCACAAAACACAAATACATGTGAGAGATGCAACTATATAGTCAAACTGGAGGCTGAGCTCTCTCAACTCAGGACTGGCAAGACCAGACAGGAGGAGAAGGAAACCACGCACACCACAAACCCAGTTTCACATAGAACTATCACAACTGCAAAACAAACACATAAACACACAAAGACATACTCAGAGGCACTGATCAAAAATCTACCAAAACTACAGAGGCCTCCAAAGCAGACACCCAAGCAACTGCCACCTCAAGACATAAGACATGCAACACATAGTTCTCAAAGTCAGTGTGCTAAACAGTTACAGCCCTTAAGGCCAAACACAATGCCAGACACACTTGTTATAGGTGACTCCATAGTCAGACACACTGATGTCCCACTCACCAGACTGAACAAGGAAAAGATCACAGTAAGCTGCCTGTCAGGCACTAGAATCCGCCACATAACACAAGCACTCAGGTCACTCCACAGCAAGTACAAGTATGACTCAGTCATTGTCCATGATGGTGTGAACGATCTGAGACGTACCTCCCTGGACTACATGAAAAGAGACATAGAGGAGCTCTCAGATTATGTAGCCCAGGCCGGTATGACCCTGACCCTGAGCAGTATCCTACCCTCACCAAGAATGATGCCACAATACAGAGACAAAATGATCAGCTTTAATAATTGGCTTAATTACTGGTGTCATTCTAAGGGGATCCAATGTCTGTCTGCCTGGGATGACATGCTTGACAAGCCACGCTGCTTTGCAAGGGACGGCTTGCACCTGTCACCCCTGGGCTTCCGGATATTGGCAAAGGCTCTTGCCACCCCATAGTGCCTTTTTAGGCAAGGCTCAAATGATAAACCTACCGCCCTAGAAAACAAAAATGGAGAAAAACTAAGGGTAATACTGCTCAATGCCAGAAGTCTAAACCTCAAGATGCACGCCCTCGAAGCCCTCCTCAGTATGGAGAACATCGATGTCTGTGCTGTGACTGAAACCTGGTTCAAGGCTCCTGAGAGCACCCCAGCACTATCAGGTTATACCTCATATCATGCGTTCCGCCCCAAAATCCGGACCGAACCACAAAAGGAGGGGAGTATCCATATTCATAAAGGATACCCACACCTCCAGGTTAGTGGCAATGCACGAAGCATCGGAGACCATCCAGGTGCAATTAACCATAGGTAAAACTGCCCTACAGTTTGTAGCATGCTACAGACCACCTTCTCAAACTCAGGAAACCCACACAGCCTTCCTGAAGACACTGGAGAGTATGAATGTCTCTCCAAACACCATCATATTGGGTGACTTCAACTACCCAAACATAGACTGGGAACATTACTCAAGCCCCAACACCCTAGCCCAAAGATTCCTGGAGTTCATAAACTCAAATGCTATGGAACAACTAGTCACCATTCCCACAAGAGGAGAAAATATACTAGACCTGATCATCACAAACATGGGGACAAAATGCTCCACACCGAAGTATATCCCTCATTGGTGAGATCAGACCATAAATTAATCTCACTGGAGATCCACATCCCACCCCCACCCCAGCAAAAAAGACCACAGTGAAGAACTTCTCAAAAGCAAACTTCACACTTCTTAAGACTGGAGTGGTATCCTTCAAGGCCCCCGAGCCAGTGGAAACCACAACCCACGCTGCTGAAACCCTTACAAATGCCTTCTACGAGCACCTCCAGGAATGTATGGATCAAGCAATCCCTAATAAAATCAAGACCCTTTCCACCAAAGGCAGGCACCCAGTCTGGTGGACCCCAGCCATAAACAAACTCTACAACTAGAGGAGAAAGCTACTACATGACAGAGCAAACTCCCTAAAAGGGAAGGCATCTCTGATCAATACTAGCAAAAAACTACGATCACTCATAAAATCATCCAAGGCCAACTTTGAGAGAAAAATCGCTAATGACACAAAAGACAATCATAAGGCCTTCTTTAGCTATGTTAGAAACCTGGGTGGAAACTCCCAGATATGCTCAGAATTAGTCCAAAATGATAAAAAAAATCACTGAACCCACAGACATTGCCAACATACTGGCAGACAGGTTCAGTGCAAATTTCTGCCCTCCCTCCCCAAAAGGAGAAATATCTATCCCACCAGAGTCTAGCCTCCCAAACATCTCAGATGCCCAGGTGAGAGCTGCTCTCTAAAGCAAAAACACAGCATCAATGGGACCGGACGGTGTCCCCGGCTGTGTGCTACACGAACTCAATGAGGAACTAAACCCACACATAAGGCTGCTGTTTAATCTTAGCCTTATTACAGGATAAGTACCCAGAGAATGGTGTACGGCAACTGTAGTCCCACTCCACAAAGGCGGTGCTTCTACGGACCCTGGAAATTACCGCCCCATAAGCTTGACGAGCCTTGTCTGCAAAGCTATGGAGAGGATCATAATGGAACTCATAAATAAAGACATTGGGGACCTACAGACACTGGATCCTACCCAATTTGGCTTTGTCAAGGGCAGATCCTGCCTCTTGAACTTGGTCGACTTTTTCGAAACAGTCACTAAGGCCATTGATGAGGGTAAGGCAGTTCACACAGCCTACCTTGACCTAGCAAAAGCGTTCGACACAATACCCCACTTGGGCATCATAGAAAAGCTCACCAGCTTAGATGTAAACCCATATGTCACAAGATGGGTTGCAAACTGGCTCAAGGACAGAACACACAGGGTTAGAGTTGCTGGTGCCATGTCAGACTCTAAGCCGGTCACAAGCGGTGTCCCACAGGTCTCAGTCCTGGGCCCCCTCTTGTTCGGCATTTATTTTTCTGAAGTGCAGGCAAACATAGGGGATTGTGGCTGACAAAATTTGCAGATGACTGCAAACTGGGCACCATAATTGACACTCCATCAGACACAGACATCCTCCAGAGAGGTCTCATAGAAATGGATAACTGGTGCCAGAGCCATGGCCTTAAGCTAAATGCCAAAAAATGTATAGTCATACCCTTTGGGAAAAACAAGGTAACCCCTAATTACCACATAGGTGGTAATCCATTAAACACGGAAGAAGTTATCAGGGACCTGGGGACCCTAGTTGACAGTAACCTCTCTTTGACACTCACATTGCCAAAGTGGTTAGGAAGACCTTCTACATTGCCCACCTGATCATGAAGGGATTCACATCCAGATCAGGAGAGGTCATTGTACCCTGTACTCTTCACTTATCAGACCAATGATTGAGTACAATGCCCCATTCGGAATGTACCTTACCCGACACCTGCAGCAGTTGGAAAGACCCCAAAAGTTCCTCACCAAAAGGATAAAGGCGCTCAAACATATGTCATACGATGCCCGACTGAAGAAACTCCAGCTCTATTCAGTCACATACCATCTGCTCAGAGGTGATCTGTGCCTGACATACAAGGCCATGTCCAACCCGGAATTAATGGACATGCTCCACCTCATAAGATCCAAATCAACCAGAGCCACGAGAGCAAGAGACTTAAACCTCAACATGGATATAAATAGGACGTGCTGGAGGGACAGATTCATCACCCAGAGACTCCCTACACTATAGGACAGAATCCCAGTCCATGTGAGGCAGAGCCCCTCACTGACTCTGTTCAAGAGAAATCTTGACGAGTGGATGGGAGATCATAGGTTTACCCCGGGAATCATCTCTGTGTCACTGCTGGACAGAGGCACAGCAAACTAATGGGTATAGTATTCTCATCCTAAGGGGTGGTGAAAGCCACACACACTCTAGCTAGGCTTATAAATGCCCTAGGACAGATAGCCTAGTATGAACCTATGAACCTATGAACCTATAACTTATATACAAAGTAACTATTGCAATCATACATACTCACCCTCCGGCTGCACTCTCAAAATGTGCCTACTATTTATATCTATTTATATGTGCACGTTCAGTTCTTCATATGCTTTTAAAAAGAGCATACACTCTGATCTACAGTGCAGATTTTGCTTCATGTTTTTGATCTGTTCCTCATAAAACCTGTGCTTTTTTGGCAAATCAGTGAAGACTGGATTCATTAAATAATGACAGACACTT
Source organism: Protopterus annectens (assembly GCF_019279795.1). Taxonomy (NCBI): domain Eukaryota; kingdom Metazoa; phylum Chordata; order Ceratodontiformes; family Protopteridae; genus Protopterus; species Protopterus annectens. The sequence continues at coordinate 1,225,627,007 of NC_056726.1, read as the reverse complement.
AAGTTTCAGTCTTCATGTCATTCAGAAAATGCATGGTAACATAAAGCTTTTTATTCTAACAATTTTTTTTTAAGTTTATACTAACAAAATGTAAAATTTGTCTCTGTTTTTTGGCCCTTTGTCCCCCTCCCCATTATTTTATGCTTTCTCCAGATTTCTTGTGCTAAGAGGTTGAGAGATATAATCACAGAACAAATCAGAGGGCTCAGACTTGGATATAAACTGCCCTTAAGCTACTTTAAAAATATATTTTTTGATTCCCAGAGAAAATTATTAAGATGGATGGTCTTTTTTCTTTTTTTTTTTTACTTTGATTGTGGATTAGATCTGAGTGTGTTTTGCCTTTCCTTCTTGCTCATCAATTCACTTGTGATATTATCCCTATGGCTTCCACCACATCTGTGAACACCTCAAAGATTGCATGCCTTCTTATAAAGTCTTCTTTGGGCAAGCTTTTATATAGGGTAACTTCATGGAGATCTTTGACCAGCAAAGTGATCAGGATACAAACTGTCTTCTGCACCAATTATGACACACTTTCTTTTCCTGCATTGGCCTTCCATTTGATGTGGTTATGTATTCGCATCATCACTACATATTTACCACCTACTGAATTCAGTGCACTTATTTGTTTCTTTCATTTTCCTTTAGACATAGTCACATATTTCAGTATTCTAGCTCATAATCCCCTTGGACAGACTTCAGCATTTGAAACACAAATCATGGCTTCTTATGTTTTTTAAACATCTCTAATTAATTATCACTTGTATTACAGGCAAACTTACATTTATATAAAAGAAAACAAATCAAATTAACATGTTCACAGTTACAAACATTATACATCGGTTTACTATCAAAATCTCAAACATCATAACGTAAGCGGTCAAACTTCTGACCGAAAATGCCAACATTCCACATATTAATTAGCTGACATTGTCAAATCGAAATACCAAAGATTACAAATTCAGCGGTTTTTGATGTCAGCCATAATTCTCTTACCTGCTATGACTTACCTGTCTGCTTTCTAGCAGTATGAATGGACACAGTTCAGTACTGAACAAATGATGGAATTCACATTTTTGCAGGGGGACAAGCCCCCATGCACCCCCACACCCCCTGCAAATGATATATTCCAACTCCGAGATCACACTACAATGAGGAAAAAAAAAAATTTCCCAATCCACACTGTACTGTGATCTCTGTTCTTAACATCGACCACATATAAGCAAATGCACAGTGGCATTTGCTTCAGAGGACACTCACAAAATTGAACTTTGGCAATATGGGAATCAGTCAACTGACAGTCAGCATTCCCGTAATCGTCAAACCTTCATTCTTCATTTCGATAGTAAACCTGTACATCTTATATATTCTTCTGTACAATATACCCAATCAAATATTGTAAAAATTGGTCAGTTGCAGCTTTCCCTTAAACCTCATTCCCCCTCCAAAACATTTTTCTGCATGTATTGTCATGTATTGTTCCCACTATTTCCTTTATTTTTTCTATGTAATTTACTCCTACCCTTTTCTGGAGATCTTCTTCTTGTTCTTTTATCTCTGTTAGCAATATTCACTACTTCAGCTATAGTTGGTTGAGATTTTGATTTCCATTTTCTAGTAATTGCTTTTTTGGCAACCACCAGAATTAAATTTAATAAGGCTCTACTATGTCCAGGTAATTCATATCCTGTATTGCAACTAAAAAAATAATTTCCTTAGTTACACTCATTTGCTCACTCAGTATTTCTAACAGAGAACTCTGAAGGGAAATTTGGATGTCTGCCAACTTATTTCACTCCCAAAACATATGTTGCTAGCTGCCACTTTCTTAATCACACCTTCAACATTTGCCATCTACCTGTGGAAAAAACTATCCAGCCACAACTTTAATGCACTTATTCAAGGATTCTGTAGGTGACTTTAGTTACACTAGTTGCAAAACCTGAACACTCCCTAAAATGTATAAGCATACACAGATAGGACAGTACTTTTTTCTTCTTCTTTGTTTAGTTTCTTTATTTAGTACACCACATAGCATTGCAAGTGAGATACAGCCTAAATCACACTGCTTGTGTTCAATAACTATGAATTCATAGAGGATTAAAGACCTGCTCAGCTCATAATGTGACAAGATGTGGATAAGATCAAGGTATCCAGATAAGGTCTGGATGACCTACTCCTGGAGGTAGTAACCACCACAAAGGACTCGGAACACTGAACCATGACCATGAAAGTGCTGAATCCCTCCAAAAAAGGAAGACAGAGGGTAGACTGTCCTCACTGTCAGAAACCACAAACTGGGCATTGACAAGAAACCCAAAAAGAGGTATTAGGACAGACAGATCAGCTCAGAAGGACATGTCATTATCAGACATTGTGTCAACCTACTAGAAGGACATGCCACTGTGACAAAGGGAGATACTGCCAGCCCAGCTAGCTGGAATTTTGTAAATAATTATATGTACTTGGTGAATATCTAAATGATTTGTGTAAGATGCTTGTGTTACAAATGAATTAGAACCGTATGTCATGTGTATATCAAGTTGTTTTTTACAGACATGTGTGTTAAAAGGTATTTTATAAAGTGCTTGTGCTTAAAATGTAACCATGGTATACCCTAATAGAAAATAACAGAAATGTACATGCACTATTGTAACTGTTTAGATGTATAACAGTGGAAACTGGAATACAGGAGGCTAACTTCAGAAAAATAACTGAAATTAAATTATACATCATAAAAGATGGTATCTTTCAGTTTTATGCCAACAGGGAGACACAATGTCTAAAACTAGGGAGCTTTCTGTATTGTCTCTCGGGTGAAATAATTACTAGTCTTAAAATGTGAACAAATGTAATTGTTTTATGACTTCCAGCATCTGCTAAAGATCTGAGATCTATGTATTTTCGCAGGTAGATGCTAAATACTGCCAAGCTTCCAGCAGTGGGGGTTCACCTGGGATAGAGTCAGATGACAAGAAATTATGTCATTCTGCAAGCTATCCCAGCAGTACTATTTGAGATATTAATTAGAGTCTGTTAGCGAGACAGGGCATTATGTATTCTGTCTTGGACCTAACAAGAACCATTCAACACATGTCTGCCTTGCTCTGTCAGGAATATAGCAAAGCTTCATTTAAATATTTTTCTTTATTTATTTGTGACTGTCCTGCAATGTTGTTTTAAATATTTCCTGTAATTTTAAACTCGGATGTCACTATGAATATATACTTGAGTATTTTCTTGTTCTTTTATTATTTATTATTAAATATATTTAAACCTTTCATTGTGGCTGATCTGTCTAGAGATATTTAAGTTTGAGAGTACTTTTATATTTATTTGGTGACACTGTGTGGGCCACTCCTAATAGCATTGCTCTTGGTCAGACTACCGTTTGTATTAATATTAATATAATATTACACAGTAAGATTAGACACCCTTTGTTATGGGCCTTAAAGTAGCTGATAAAGAATTGGCTGGTGGCAGTGATAACTACCTTATAGTCTGGGCGAAAGGGGGCATAGCTAGTAAACTTGTGCCAGCCTTTCCCAGGTGTGTGTGTGTGTGTGTGTGTGTGTGTGTGTGTGTGTGTGTGTGTGTGTGTAAATAAAACCTCAAAGATCGTGTGTGTGTCAGCTACTTGGGCAGGGACATGAAGCAGTGGTTGGACAGAGAGGGTGCTGGAGGTCTTGGCTTGGCCACTCAGCTGAGATCTCAACTCTATAGCTATGCCACTGGGAAATCTTATTGGGGATCTGGAAGAAAGAGGGAGAAACCAGCCCTGGACTGACACTGGTCTCTGTATGTTCTTAAGGGAAACTGCACTTGATGCAGAGAGTTGCATTTTGAAATACTGTGTGTGTACCTGTTATCCTCAGTGTACTTCCCCCACTGGTGCCAGTGGTGAGGATTGAGGCTCCTTGTGTACTGGTACAGTGCTGGGGCATCACAGCCTCTATCAGAAAGTGTATCAACCTATTAGAAGGACATGTCACCATCAGACAGTGTATTAACCTACTAGAAGGGCATGTCACCATCAGACAGTGTGTCAAACTACTAGAAGAGTATGCCAACATCAAAAAGTGTGTCAGCCTACTAGAAGGACACGTCGCCATCAGAAACTGGGTCACCCTACTAGAAGGACATGTCACCATCTGACAGTGTGTCAGCCTACTGAGGAGCAATACTAGGGACCTCAGTCACAGCTGATGCCAATGTCAGGAGTTGTGAATTTATGAAAGTGCTTCACCAGTCTCAGTGTCTCTGAGTTCAGTGACGTCTTCTGACCCTGTTGAAAAATCTCCTTCCCCTTGGTATACCACCTCTTCAGGGATTTTCTTAACAAGTTTTTGCTTCAGTGACTTGGCATAGCTAGAAACCATGGATAATGCTATAGCAGTCCAAGACAAGGCAAATAACCTTTCCTTAACTAAGCACAATGGGGATGAGGATACACAGGTTACATTGTGCCACATCAACAGACACAAATGCGCTGAATATCCGAATGTTTATGTGGAATTTGCTTTCCATAAGTAATGTACATATTGTCTTGTCAACCCTTAACAACACCTAGGATCCATGTCACCCAAAACTATTAGAACTGCGGCTATGCAAACCCAGTAAGATTTTCTACAGCTAAGAATTTATCTGTTCTTTCTTGAAATTATTACAAACCAAATGTACTTTCATCATTAACTGACAACATGACGCAATATATTCACAAACTGCAGTAAGACCGAAATAAAAAAATGGCATGAGAAGACATCCCTCTTATATCAGGTGTACATAATTTCAGGTAGGATGTTGTCCACCAATCCTTGAGGCAAAAGGCTGATAAGTTCTAGAAGTCTGCTGAGCATCTGTCTGCTTCCTAATGCAGTTCAGTCTGTGATAACTGCTCCAAGAGTGAAGCATATGATGATCAGCACCAGTAGACATGTCTACAGATCTTTATGATGCGTAAGGAACCTTGAGACCCTGTCATGTCTCACATGGACACAGGAAGGACATATAACTGCAGTGTTCCTACTACTGTACAAGTATACAATAAATAGCCAGAGGTTAACTCCATGGATTCAACTACCTCAGAGAAAACTACTACAGTGTTAAAAACAGTATATTTGCAAGGAAGTGTTAAAAACAGTATATTTGCAAGGAAGGGCCTGCACACACATTTTCAGTAACAATGGTACACAGTTTCCTCTACTATAGTTCAAATGCTTAATAAAATGACACACCATGAGGTATGCTCACACCTAAGTACTCACAGTACTACTGATCTCACCATCAGGTCCTTTTTATGTTTTTTGGGGTGTTTAGGGTATTAATTTTTTGTATATGTATAAGAAGTCACTTAGGACCAGATCCTCTGAGGCTCTGTATCTCAGAAGTCAATAGAAATTTGAAAAGAAGGGTTGGGAGAGTGGCCTAATGGTTAAGGTGTTTGCCTTACAAACACAAGGTGCAGGGTTTGAGTCTCACAAGGGATAATTGGCTAGGCTTAAAATGGCTCGCAAGGGCAGTTAGCTTAGTATGAATCTATTAACCTATTAAGAGAGCACTTTAAGACAGTCAAGTTATCTCAGTGAGGACATGCCCTTAATTGACTTAGTGAGAAAAGTAAGGAAATGCTGCAGTGTCTCAAGCTGGGTCATATGACTAGTCAAGTACATACAAAGGGAACATTATACTCCATTACTGGCCTGATAAGGGTGGACTAGAGGTGACGTCTTAAGATCTAAATTTTATACCCATGGTGATTATTCTGGACATATGAAACGATATATATATATATATATATATATATATATATATATACACACACACACACACACACACACACACACACACACACACACACACACACACACACACACACACATATATATATTATATATCTATGTGTATATGCACATATATATATATGGTTTCCTATGAAACCATCGAATTTACACTACATCGAAAATGAGAAGATCGGGACTGCTATATTGAAATTGCAAACCATCGAAAACGGAAATCGTCGACTTCCAAAGCGTCGAAATGGAATGTCACAGCACTGGTGTATGTTTAACGCGACCCGGTAAGTGTGCGACAGTGACGGAGGTAGGAGTGGTCAGGTAAGTGAGTTAGGGTTAGGGTGCAGGTAGGTGAAGTGTGCGTTAGTGTCGGAGCTTGGGCTAGGGGTGGGTAAGTGAGTTAGGGTGCAGGTAGGTGAAGTGCGATAGTGTCGGAGCTTGGGCTAGGGGGTAAGTGAGTTAGGGTTAGGTGCAGGTAGGTGAAGTGTGCGATAGTGTCGGAGCTTGGGCTAGGGGTGGGTAAGTGAGTTAGGGTTAGGGTGCAGGTAGGTGAAGTGTGCGATAGTGTCGGACCTTAGGGTTAGGGTTTGGGTCAGGGCTAGTGTGTATTCTATGTAGTGTAGTGTGTTGTTTACGTTCTGTGTGTCGGTGTTATGGTGTTCGGTGTTTTAAATGTCGACGATTTCTGTTTTCGCTGTTATGTACTTTCGATGGTCTAGTCTCGATGTAGTCATTCTCGATGTAGTGTAACTTCGATGGTTTCATAGGGAACCATATATATATATATATATATATATATGTATGTATGGATTTCATAACTGCAGTGGACACATGGTGATCAAAAGATAATTCATTATTAAATGAAAATGCCCAGGTCATTACAGAATGCATCAGTTTTTAAGGAGGTGTCAACTATGTGATCATAGCATGGGTGTACAGTTCACAAAGGACACAATGCTATATTTCTTGGCATTTCTAGTCCGTGGTTCAAATACCACTTGTTAATGTGTTAGGCCCTACTGGAGAATCCTAAGATCAGTTTGTGAATTTATGACAGCTTTAAGTTTGCAGTCATCAGCAAGCTTTGTCAACAACAGTCCTTTGGTTTCAGTCTTGATGTCATAGAAGTAGACAACAAAGAGGAGTGTTCTCAGGACCAATTCTTGGGGGAACCCCACTGATAACTACTCTTTTTGATGATAGTGTTCCTCCCACTCTGTCAGTGAGCCAGTCTGCTATCCTGTAGGTAACATAGGGAATTACTTTTAATTCGATTAGCTTGTCAAGAATGCTAGAAAGTGGAATGGTATCAAAGGCCTTGGTCAAGTCCAGATATGTAGCATGGACTGATTTGCCTGAGATTAATACTTAGGAACTTGTTTATTTATTAACTTATGTGACATTTGTTAACCTGGAATGTCCGACTGGGTCAGGAACCTATTTTCAGCAGATGCCCAGGAAGAAAAGCTCAACAAAGTAAACATTGATAAAATAAAAATTACAGAGATATTAAATTTACATGTAGGAATATAGGTTGCAATAGGTTACAAGGCAGAGAATTGGTATATATTTACAATAGTAAAATCTGAAAACAAGAAATACAGAGACATAAGTTTATACAGTTAGTTTATCAACTATAATCCTTTGTAGGTAGACTGCTGGTATACAGTTTGAAAGGTTTTATATAGTTGGATGTCACCTGCAATGCTTTTTAGGTAAACTGCAGGAATATATTTAGAAAAGGGGTTAAATTAGTCAACTAATATACATCAGTGGGAGTAGCCGCTAATTTACAGAGAAAAATGGCGAGCTTAATAGTTGTAGTCATGTATCAAGTTCTAAGTTGATTCAATGAATCTAGCTGCTTTATTTATTTATTTATTTATTAACATTTGTTTACTGGGGAAAGTCCAACTTGGAATGAAGCCAATTTTCAATGGCGGACCAGAGAGAAATGCTAAAGATGCATGTCTTTGTAATGTGGGAGGAAACCGGAGTACCTGGTGAAAACCCAGACGAATGCAGGGAGGATATGCAAACTGTGCACAGAAGGCACCCCAGCCAAGAATCGTACTGGAGAACCTCTTGCTATGAGGTGACAATGCTACTGCTGTCCTTTGAAGGGGGCCTGTGTATGTTAGTAGAGTAGAACAGAGTAGAGGAGAGAAAGGCAGGAAGAGGGGAGGAAGGAACACAAGTATAGTAGAGTAAAGATGGGGAGGTATAGATGGGGGGTAGGAACTAGTTTGCTAAGTAGTTTTGGGACAGGGGCAGGTACTTGCTTCTAGAAGGTGTTTAGTGTGAGTTTAAAATTCTTGTGGTTTGTTATTGCTCTGATGTTTGCTGGTAAGGCATTCCAGAGTTTTGCTACAGTGTAGTATAGACACTGTCCAGCTTTTTTGTTTGGTCTTTGTAGGGTTACTAGTTGCTTGTCTTCAGATCAGAGAATTCTGGTGGGTATGTAGGTTTGAAGGAGTGATTTAAGAGCAGGACAATTGTCAGGTTGATATATAACTTTATGTACCATAATGAGTTGTATGTGGTCTAGGAGATGTAGAAGTTTGAGCCAGTTTAGGGTACTGAGAGCTGTGCAGTGGAGTGTGTGTGTGTGTGTGTGTGTGTGTGTGTGTGTGTGTGTGTGTGTGTGTGTGTGTGTGTAATGAGGTATATTTATAGCAAATTTAGCAATTTTATTATAACAGGAGTCAAGTTTGTTTTTTAGGGTAATCTGAATGTTGTTAGAATTGGAGTTCCATAGAGTAGGGAGGGGAGCAGGTAAGTAGTGGCCAGGGTGGTTTTGGTGGTTATATTCATGAAGTGTTTGTGCCGGTAGAGCATTCCTAGTGTTCAGTGAGTTTGTTTCTTTATTGCATTGTGAATATGTAGCTAAGAGGAAAGCTTATTGTCTATGGACACTCCTAGTAGCTTAGCTTGAGAAACAGCTTTTATTTGAGTATTGTTAAGTGAAAAGATCTTAAAATCGGCTGAGAGATTTTTGGGTGTGAAAAGGAGGAGTTTGGTTTTATTTGAGTTTAGCAAGAGCTGTGCATTGTTTAGCCAGGTTTCAATAGAAGAGATGGCAGATTGGGTTAGATGCAGAAGGTGTTTTACGTTGTTGGAGGAGGAGATGATAGTGGAATCTTCAGCATATTGCCTGGGGGAGGTTTGGTGGGAGGCAGTGTGAAGGTTGTTAAAAATGTTAAAGAATAATGGATCCCTGAGGAACTCCTGTGTTATTTGGTGGATAGTTGGAGAGACTTCCCTGCCATTTTACGCATAGTTGTCTGTCTGTTAGGCAGCTGTTGAACCTCTGTTGAGTTGTGGGGGAAAGACCAAGGGTAGAGAGTTTTTATAGTAGCTTTGGGTGGGAAACTGTATCAAAGGCTTTAAATAGATCAAGAAATATTACAGAGGTTAGAAGTCCAACATCTCTGGCTTTGTTTACTGTATTTGTGAAGGAGATTAATGCAGTAGTTGTACTATGTGATGGTCTGAAGTCAGGTTGGGTGGGGTTACGTAAATTGTTTTGAAGAGTATGATTAAGTAGTATGCATTTTTCTAACAGTTTGGATACAGGACATAGGATAGGAATGGGACAGTAATTGGTAATGTCATAGCACTTTCCACCTTTGTGTAAAGGGGTTATTATGGATTTTATTTCCATAGTGTGGGGGTGTAGGATTCAGAGATGGATCAGTTGATGAGTATGCTGACAGGATAAGCTATGGCATCAGTGGCATATTTTAAGTACTCTGGTGGGAGGTTGTCAGTGGAGGGAGAACAGGGGTTTAGTTTAAGGAATAACCTAAGTATGTGGTGAGTGGGTACAGGTTGGAGAATAGGGAGAGGAAGATGCTGGTCAGCTGTAAGAGTGTTCTGTGGGAGAAAGGAAGAAGAGGAGGAGTGTTTTGTTTTAGTTTGGGAGGGGCTGGGGTTGTGCATGGGGTGAGAGTTCCTGGGTTTGTTGGAGTGAGTGAGTAAATTGAGCTTACTGTCTATAAAATGTGTGTTGAATGCTTGTGGTATTTGGGATGGGCTTTTATCAGTAGTGGGAGATGGGTTTTCTTTGGTCCCCGAACTGAGGAGTTGGGAAATGGTATTCCAGAATTTTTTGGGGTTGTTTTTGTGTGAGGTTAGCTGCTGGGAGAAATAGTGCTCCCTATCATTGTTTGTCTTTTTTTTTTTTGCTTGGTTGCATAGCTGTGTTTACTTTTGGCACTTTAGGTCATTTTTGGTTCTTTACCATTCTTGCCAGACTTTATCTCTTCTTACTAGTAAGATTTTTTTGTAGGCTTGGTTAGGTAGGGAGCATGATTAGTTTTTATTATTTTTGTTTGGAGTGGGGCTAGGTTGTTCAGGATATCATTAAATGTTTTGTTGAAGTGGCTAATGGCATCATCTAACTGTAGGGTTTTAGTATGGACCAGTGTATTGATTTCAGTATTGAATTAAAGTGGTGTTGGTTGAAGTTAGACAAATTGCAGGAGGTTTTATAGATGTGATTTTGGAGGTGTGGGTCATGGTTCTATATATGTAGGTGGGCAGGTAGTCACTTAAAATATCTGGTAGGGTTCTGGAGTTGGAGTATTTGTGGGGATCTGAAACCAAGATCCAGTAAAGAGTAGATCTTTGTTCATTATTGTTTGGAATTCTAGTTGGAGTAGAGATGAGTTGAGTAAAACCATGTAGGTTTATGCTATTGGTGGGGTAGTTGGAGTTTAGGTTTTGCTAGTTAACATGAATATCTCCCATGATGATGGTTTCATTGGATATGTTTTCACAGATCCAGGATAGGATATCTTCCAATATAGGGATGTTGTTCCCTGGTGAGATATATGCGATGCGTAGGTGTTTGGTGTTATTGATTTTTAAGGAGGCTAAGAGAATTTCAACAGTACAAAAGGAGGGGATGGGTTTGGGATATGGGAGTAAGATAAGTGTGTTGGGATAGATTAAGGCTACACCTCCCCTGCTCTTATTATGTTGTGACTTGGTGGGAGTAGTTCAGTATCTTTAATATGTGCCTTGTGCCATGTTTCAGTGACTGCAAGCATGTCAAGGGAGTGTTGAGACAGCCATGCATGGAACTCTGTATTATTGTTGCGGATGCTGTGCAGGTTAAGTGTGATTAAAATAGATTTTTAGTAGAAGAAGTTTTCGAAGAGGTAGGGCTAGAAGTGGGACCTGGGTTGGGATGGATGTTGCCACAAAGGACTAAATAGGATTAGATTTTTGTGTGGTGAATAAGAAGGGTAGTTTTGTTTAAATGCTTTTCTTTTGTTAAGGGTGGGGGTGTTGGTTTAGGGGAGGCATGTAGAATTTTAAATTTGGTGAACAATAGTATGTTAGAATTATATAGAATGGGTGATATATTGCAGAAGGTATCTGTCTTCATTTCTAGGGAAGTATTGGATATGGTGGATTTTTCTGTTATGAGGAGGTTTTGGGGGTTTAATGATGTGATGTGTATAAGAAGACTGAGATTTAGGCCCATGAGGTGGAGTGTGGTAGGTTGACAGTGAAACACGCTAGGGAATTTAATAGGTGGCAGAAAAGTAATGAGTATGTCTAGTGGGTTAGGCTGTGTGGGGGATGTAGAATGATGAGGTATGGGAGTGGTGTGTGGTATGATTTGCTGAAAGATACATTCTAAGAATGGGATTTGGTGGAGAATAATTGGATGTATGTGATCGGTTAAAGATCATTGGTAGTGTGTTATTGGGAGTATGAGTTGCAGGGGTGGAGTTATGGCAGGTATAACTGTAATTGATGGGGTTGGAAATGGGAGTAGGTTATGGGAGTGGAGTGAGCCTGACTGAGGCTCCACCCAGATGGAGCTGTTCACAAAAAAAAAAAAAAAACAACCAGCAGATGCAAAACAGTCTAGGCAAGTGGTTTTACATTTAAGGATTAAGTTAAGAAAAATGAATGGAGGGGAAACAAGGAGAGGGAAAAGCAGACAGAGTAGGGAAACTTGAAGAGGAGAATATATAGGAGTGAGATTTAGGTGAGATAAAGATGTAAAAGGGAGCTTGGATAGGGGGATGAATGTCCAAAAAAAAGGTAGTAGCATTACAGAGACCAACTGTATGCAGCAAAGGGAGGAAAAAAGGGATTAGGTATGTAGGATGAAGAGACAGATAGAGTATGGAAGGGACAGTGGAGAGGGTGGCTGGGTACTCGATTGATTAATAGATAGGTAGTGTGTTAAGGCTTACCTAGAGATATGGTCCAGGCTTGAGGGGAAGTTTAGTGAGGGGCGAAGAGCAAGAAGAGAGAGGAACAGATAGGTGGGAGGTATTTGCGAGTTCTGGTGTTGTGGAGGGAACCATTTGGGAAATACACAGTTTAAAATTAGAAGATAATCATACTTTATTTACTGAGGCAGGTTGATTGGCAACATTATAATCCTGATGCTCAGCAAAGGTCTTTGGTGCAGGTGCATTTAATTCTGTAGTTCTGCTGGGTGTAAAAGACTAAAGCACAATGCAGGGGAGAGGGCATTTGGCAAGGCAGTATGCAAGGAGCTTGTACCTAGTAAAAAGGGGGGAGAAGGGAGAGGTTTAGTAGAGGAGAAAAAATAAACAGGAGGATTTAAGTAGCTTTGATAGGATTGAAGAGCAGTGGGTGTAGTGGGAAAGATAAGTAATAGGAGAAAGCAGTAAAACAGTAAGAGGGGGGTACAGATTGAGAAAGAATATCAGAAAACAGGCTTAAATACTGAGCAACTAGCTAGTTTCATAAACAGCTTAAATACAGAGTTATTAGCTAAGGTAATGAAACAGTTTAAAATAGAGCAATTAACTGCATAAATGTAACATTAAAAATAGAGCAACTAGCTAAGTTGATAGAATTTAAAAAAGAGACAGAGCAGCTAGCTAGATTCCTGTGACTCTGTCAGGGCTATAGCAATACACAGTAGTCATCAAACATTCAACAAATGGTATCCCTCTACAGTTGTTAGATTTTTTTTTTGTTAAAATCAGTCAATTAAAAGTAATGCGGCAGAAAGTAATTTCAGTAGCAGACAATAGTACCTCTAACATTCTATGAATTAAAGCAACGTTTGGAAGTATAAACTCTTAATGCATGATGATTTCAGAATGAAAACAGCAGTAAAACAGATTTGGCTATATAATTAATCAGAGTAGCTTAGGGCAGTTGGGACACAAGTTGTGTGAATTTTCCTTGACTGTTACTGCAATAAATGATAAAAAAAATAAACAAACACTACCTAACAATGAGTAAGGCAACTAGGAACACTCAGACGTCACGTGAATATTCTTTGACTGTTACAGCAGATACTGATTGACTGAACAAGCACTTCCTAACGATAAAGTAGGCAACTAAAAAAGCATTCAAGTCTACAGTATTATTCAGACTGCTATAAATGATAACAGATTTGCAGTATTCTTGGGCAGCTCGAATAAAGTTAGTTGTGCTGCATGTTTGTTTCTGTAAAGGTTAGCAACTAACAATCTGGAATTGAAGGGCCACCACAAGGTAATAGCATAGTGTGGAATTAACAATCAGTTCTGCTGGTTCTGGCACTAAAAAATAATATATCAGGAAAGTAAAAAGAAGTGGATGTAGGAAAGTAAAAAGAAGAGAAAAAATATTAGAAAAATACATTCACAGCTAGTTTGATTTTTTTATAGCACAGTAAAGAAAAAAAAAGTCTAACCAGGTTTAGGAGGCAGGATCTACCTTTAACAAACCTGAACTGGTTGGGTCTATTTGAAAAGATCGAATGGACAAATTGTTAAAACCCATACAGTCTAGACGATATGCTCAACAATTCAGTCTGTCGACAAAAAATTAAAACCCATACAACATCCGCATACAACAGAAACAATGCTCTTGCAAGGGGTCAAGTCTCTCTGCACCCCCCACATCCCTGCTAATTATATATACTAACTTTGAGATTACACTACAGTGGGGAAATGGGCAAATTTCCTGATCTCCTCTGTAACGTGATCTTAGAGCAATTCAGTGGACTGAATTGTTGACCATATGGTTATGTATTTTATTTTATTTATTTATATTTTGGTTTCTAGGGTGAAGTGCTGATCACAGAATGACCAATTCCATGCTGAGCCCAGGTTACAATCACACTGTAATGATAAAAAGCACAAACAACAAATATCAGTAGAAGCATAATACAAAAGATATGAGAGAAATAATACATAGGCACGAATGCAGAAGAACATTAAAAGATGTTCATAGGTTCATCGGTTCATAGGTATGTACTAGGCTAATGGCCCTGGAACCTTTACAAGCCTAGCCCATAGACGTGCCCTGGCATCATGCTGCCCGACATTAGTTCCCAGTGCCTCTATCAAGTAGAGCCACTGGAGTGATCCCCAGGGTGAACTTTCTATTTCTCATCCACTCATCAAGATCTCTCTTGAACAGGGCCAGTGAGGTGCTCAGCTTGACATGCATGGGAAGTCTATTGCATAGCATGGGCAGTCTCTGGGTTATGAACCTCTCCCTCCAGCATGTTCTTTTGATTGTGGTAATGAGGGTGAGGTCTCTGGAGCGTGTGGTGCAGAGGTATTGAGATTTCTTTAGATGTAGAATTTCTACAGAGCTGGGTCAGACATGGCTTTTTTAGTCGAGCAGAGATTGCCTCTTAGTAGACGATATAAGACAGAGAATAGCTGGAGGTTTTTTGAGTCTGTCCATGTAGGACGTATTTACGGCCAAGGATCCTCTTCGTGAGGTACTTTTGTGGCCTTTCCAGCTGTTGCATGTATCTAGTGAGGTACAGGCCAAATGGGGCATTATACTCAATGATTGGCCTAATGACGGAAGAGTCGAGAGAGATGATGACCTCTTTCTTCCTGGATGCAAAATCCTTAGTAATGAGATGTACCACATAGAAGGACTTTCTGACCACAGTAGCAATGTGGTGGTCAAAAAAGAGGTTGCTGTCAGCCTGTGTCCCCAGATCTCTTACAACACCTTCAGTGTTCAGTGAGCTCCCATCAATGTGGTAATTAGTGGGAACTGAGTTTTTCCCAAAGGGGGTGACAATGCAATTTTGGCATTATGCTTAAGGCCATGGTTTTGATGCCAGTCATTGGTCTCAGTGAGGCCTTTCTGTAGAATGTTTATATCACTTGGGGAGTTAATAATAGCTCCCAGCTTGCAGCCGTCTGTGAACTTGGTCAGCCGGTGTCCCTCTGTGTTGGCATGAACTTCTGAGAAGTAGATGCCAAACAGGAGAGGACCCAGGACCAATCCCTCTTCAAACTGTGGGTTCTATCTGTGAGCCAATTTGCAACCCACCTAGTGATATATGGGTTGATGCCTAGTTTGGTGGGTTTATCAATAACTCCTGAGTGGGGAATGGTATCAAAGACCTTGGCCAGATTGAGGTAGGCTGTATGAACTGCCTTGCCCTCATCCACAGCTCTGGTGATTGACTCAAAGAAGTCAACAAGGTTGAGCAGGCATGATCTTCCTTTCACAAATCAAAACTGAGTGGAATCTGGAGTTTGGAAATTCCCTGTATCCTTGTTAATTAGGTCCATAATGATGCACTCCATAGCCTTACATATCAGACTCGTCAGGCTAATGGGGTGATAATTCCCAGGATCTGTAGTTGCTCCCCCTTTATGGAGAGGGATGACTGTAGCAGTATGTCATTCGGTAGGGACAAAGCCTGAGGTGAGGCTGTGATTGAACAGGGCAAACAGATGTGGTGCCAGTTCACTTTGTAGTTCATGTAGAACACATCCTGGGATATTGTCGGGTCCCATGGAAGCTGTATTCTTGGCCTGGGACAATACAGCGTTAACCTGTGCTGCAGTAATGCTGGGTACCTGGCATTCCTCCAGTATTGTAATTGGTCCTTTGGGGGGGAGGGGTAAAGTTGGCACTGAATCTGTCGGCCAGTATGTTGGCAATATTTGTTGGCTCAGTATAGGAGGTGCCATTGTACAGTAACTCAGAGCAAACCTGGGTATTGCCATGGAGATTCTTGATATAACTATAGAAGGCTTTGTGGTTGTTTTTAGTGTCTGCCACAATTCTGTCTTCATAGCTGGCTTTAGAGGTTTTGATGAGGGACCTCAAATTTTTATTGAGGCTAATAAGGGAGTTTTTCCAGTCTTGGGACTTCACCTTTTTCTGCAACAGTTTCTTCCTTCTATTGTAGAGTTTATTAATGGCAGGGGACCACCAGATTGACTTTTTTTTTTTGGAGGGGAGCGTCTTGGTTCAGTGAGTATGGTTAGTTCCATGCATTTATATACGTGTTTGTACAGTGCATTGGTGTATGATTTGGCAGTCATGCATCTATTTTTTATTGGCATGGGTGCTGGGAAGTTAGCCACCTCTGTTTTTAGGAGGCCAAAGACAGCTTTGGAGAAGTTTTTCATGGTGGTTACCTTTACGGGGGGTGTGGGTGAAATGTGGATTTCCATGGTGATTAGTTTGTGGTCAGATCTAACCAGGGATGAATTGACTATTGGTGTAGAGCAATGGTTGCCAATGTTAGTAATAACCAGGTCAAGAATGTTGCTTCCTCTAGTGGGGGTAAGAATGAGCTGGTCCAAGGCATTGGAACTGATGAATTCCAGGAAGCGTTGGGCCAGTGTATTGGTGCATGAGTATTTTTCCCAGTTGTTAGAAGGGTAGTTGAAGTCACCTAGTAGTGAGAGTCTTGGGACATGGTTGGGGACCTATAGCAGTCTACGACCTGAATCACCATCTTAACCAATGTTAGTTGTACCTGAAGTATCTCAGATGCTTTATGCTGGGCTACTAGTCTGGATGTGTGCATATCCTTTATGAATATGGAAACAATACCACCTTTGGAGCTTTGGTCCATGATATGAGGCCAAACATGTACTAAGAAATTGAATCCAGGCCCATGGAACTAGTGTTCTTAGCCTTTGAGAGAGCACACAGGACTTAGATATGAGGAGGGGTGGTCTAGGCATGCTAATGTGCTCCGGAAAGTTTGAGACAGATAGGGAAATAAAGCTTGAACTAAATTTGTCTGATAGTACGCTGGCTGTGTCTTTAGGGAATAAGTATGTGGTGTTGTTTTGTATTAACTCAGAACATTGTTGAGTATTACTTCTAATGTTTCTGACATAGCTGAAGAAGACTTTGTGGGCTATCCTTAGAATGGGTAGCAATTCTCAAGTTATGCTTGCTTGTGGAGTGTTTGTTGTTGTTTCTAAGTTATTTGCTGTTCTTTTTGAATACCCCTGTAGTTGATGATTTGTTAAATTTGTTCTTACTTTCTTTGAGTTTCTTCCTCTTACTATATATTTCTTTTTATTTCATTTTATTTAACATTTGTTTATCGAGAAAGTCTGAGTGGGACAGAGACCCTTTTCATTGGAGGCCTGAGGAGAAATGCTCTAGATGCATGTCATTTGGAATGTGGGAGAAAACTGGAGCACCCAGAGGAAACCCATGTGAATGCAGGGAGGACATGCAGCCTCCACACAGAAGGCATCCCAGCCAAGAATCGAACCAGAGAACCTCTTGCTGTAAGACAACAGCACTAACTGCTGCACCACTGCGTCATGGTGTTATAGTTTATTTCTACTGGCATTCCACCCAAGGGGTTTATTCTTGAATTCTGTACTGTCCTTATAGACACTGATGGCTCAAAACAAGTTTAGAGGTGCGCGTAGATCTTAGCCATGAATATGGCAGCTAATGAGGCAGGATCAACAAGGTGAGGAGGGTATTTAACTTTCTTCAGGTCATCAGTTTGCTGGAGTAGATTTCCCTTGGAGTAGTCTTCAGAGATTGTGCAGTTCCAAGGTGACAGGTCTGATACTTAAAGTTAGTGTTACTGCACAGTAATCAGGTTTGACCTTTGATCTGGTAAAAATAGGTGAATTGGGGAGGCTCTAATGGTGAAAACCAGGTCCACTATTTTTGAGCCTCATTGGGATTAATATTAATTGGTCTGAGGAGATGAAATTAATGAAGTCCTGGACTCTTTGAGCATGCTTACTTGTGGTGGTGTAGGTTTCTCAGTTAATAGAGGTATAGTTGAAGTCACCCAGGAAGATAGTGTTGGGTTTCATATTGATGGATATCAATTTGTTTAGATATGCCTTATGGTCTGACTGTGTCATGGAGGGTGTAGGTTTGTTGGCTATGATATGGTACCTGATTTTATTTATCTTATCTATTTATTGATTTATTGATTGACATTTGATTACTGGGAAAGCCCAACTGGGTAGTAGCCTATTTTCAGTGGACGCTCAAGGAGAAAAGTTCCAAAGTATTGCAAAATATTTTAAGAACAATAATTTTACAGTCATTAAAAATAATGCAAAATCAACCACAGTTTAAATAATTATACCAAATGGGACATTATACCAAAACATTGGTTAAGAATAGATACAAGTTATATAACAATGATTTAATAATTAGAGAAATTTTAGCCAGTTTCTACAGAAATTCTTCTTAAGAATGATGTAGAGGATTTCAATGTAATTGACCTGCATTAAGAGCCTGGAGGTGATACGTTTCTTTAGGAACACAGACACATCCCCTCAAGCTACACTGTCAAATTTCATGCTGGGTATAAAAGAGTGGTCATCACTAAAACCCTGCACTTCAGGGGTATTTTTGCTGCTCTGAAACTGTGTTTCAGTAACAAAGCCTATGTCTCTAGTTTTAAGTGGTATGCTTGCCAGTAAGGAGTGAAACCTTTTGCTAAGACATCTAGTATTGAGCAATACTACCTTTTTGTAACTTTTATTACGGTTGGCTACCTTACCTAAAACAGGCACTATGGGGGGAAATACTTCTGCCAACATAGAGAAGCCATAAGGAGAAAGATGCAAGCCATCCTGTGCAAAGCAGCCTGGGTTCTCAGTCATCCCCTCCCAAGTTGCTACATATATTGGATCCCCTCTATAAAGACACCAATAGCTGAGCCATTAATTAGTCAATTATATTTTGTTTGTATTAAGGCATCATTCATGGTGATGGCAGGATAGTGATCAATTCTAGTTTTGCATCAATTTCAAATCCATATTCTGAGACCTCTGTCATGTTCCTCTTCATATGACCAAGGAGGTATGTTTCAAGTCATTCACTCCCATGTATGCAATGACCACATCATATCTGTACCTGAGTTGAAGGGACATAAACGCCCTTGTGACATTGCAGATCCTGGCACCTGAGCTCATCCTGGTGAGTAAAACATGTCTAACTATGGAGTCACCTTTGATAAAAACACTGCCAGAAGTACTAGCTTGGTCTTGCTGCCTTAAGGACTTTTGCATACTAGTTCTGTGACCCATTTCTTTAGCTGTGTTTTATATTGTCTTAATGCATGTTGTATTATTGGTTATGACCTGCTGGTGATGGGTAGCATGCAGCAGATAATTTTGAGAGTTTAGGATGATGTCTATATTTAGGAGTTCTAGGAGGCTTGAGCAAAGATATTTTTGATGGCATTAGTTTAAGACAGTTGTGTTGTGAAAGTCTGGGAATATTCAGTAGGAACAGGTGGGGTAAGATAGTGTTTTGCTCAATGCATGCACCTGACTCCAAGAGGGATGCATCCAGTTTAGTTACGTATTTATACCTCTCACAGATAGTCCTTTGGGTTAAGTAGGACTTTGTTTTTAATGAGCATGTAGCAGCTCTTACACTGCCTTAGCATCCCATGTGCTATAAGGCTGGCAATAGCAGGGGTTAATGACCAGTGCCGAAATATGATATGGTTTATGAGGAAGTAAAGAGGGGTTGGGAAAATATTACAGGGAAATGTCTGTTGTACAGATGTGTTCAATGCAGGGCCCTATTACATGGACTTTGCTGGTGGATAAAGCAAGACAGAGCAAGATAGTACAAGTTCTTTAGACAGAGCAGAAGTGATCTGTTGTCTCACAAGAGTTTGAAGATGGTATTCTTTCAGTAACATGAAGGAGAAAGAATTTACTTGAGTTCTCTACCCATTATGGAACTACAACTACCATGCCTCTGTGCTCAGTGCATCTCTGTGCAATTAATTATTAAAAAAAAGAAAATAAAAGAACCAATGAAAAGCAAATGAAATCTAAGACCCATTTGCCCTACACTACCCATGTTCTGCAACAATTAGACTAACTCCCACTTAGATAAATAACTACCTAGTCCAAAATGGTTCTTACACCAAATTAATCAGACTAAGTTCAAGCAGAAAATGAAATGTGGAAACAGTATTGGGCAATGCAGGAAACAACTCTAAATAGCTAGATCACAAGTGAAGGCACTAAAAAGCACTTTCTTGACTTTTACTAGGATTTTTAAAAACAGGAGTTAGTCAAACAGTGAATGCATGTTGTGCAGGCCTCTGCAGTCATATCAGGAATACAGTGTTGAACTGCATATATGTATTGTATAAGGCTGGTATAACATGTGCACTTGTACTGTATTCCTTTTCCAGACACATAAATGTGCAATCAGTAGGCTACACTGTCCACCTACTGCTTTCTTACCTTTTGTCACCTTTTGTTATTCCAAAAAACAGATACCTTGCTCATATGTAGGGTGCATATGCTTGCAGTCTGTGAGAACTGTTTTGCACAATAGTCCTAGCTGTAATGCTCAGTGTGCAGTTGGCATGACCACCATAGTTAACACAATCGGTCGTACATGCCACTCTGTGTTGCAGTAGGGGAGTGCTAATACTCACAGTTCTGTGTATGTATCATATGACTTAGTATTATGAATCTGGTGGATACTGCACTGCATATAATGCAAAGCCCTCAGGCCATCTGTGAGCTTGGGTTCACATTCACAGTATCAAACAAGAAACAGAACCTTCCCTGTCTTTTACATGAAAGCAGATATTGTTTGTTTTTTACTGCAGTGGCTATAATACAATTATAATAATCACATTGAAGTAATTGCATGTACACCAGTTTAAATCTACTCCTGCATACGATAATGCTTCCACAAACCAAGAAAATCAAAAATACTGCAAATCCAGCTACCTGCTGATCATTTCTCCTGAACTATATTACAACATTTTAACCACACCTACAGATACACCAGATCTAATTCTATAGTACAAAATCCTGCTATAAAGATAAAATATAAATACATATAGCTGCCTTCATATCTGCATATCACATCTACTTTGATACTTAGGAAAGATATATATCCCTAACCCAGGTCCTACTACAATGCATATAGTTATCCCCACTATGACAACACCTAAGCTATGTCCTTCTTCTATCTACAGCAATGCTCTGCTTGTTTAGCCTTTTATAACCCTGATATACTTGTCAGTATTGAAACGTGGCTACTGTTTTGCCTTCATCCATTGCCTTAGTGACTATCTCAAAGAAATCCCCTAGATTCAGTAGGTATGATTGGCTTTGTCAAGGGCAGGTCATGCCTACTGTAGCTGTAATTTCTTTGAAAAAGTCACCAAGGCCATGGACGAGGGTAAATCAGTACATACCACCTATGTAGACCTGGCCAGGGCATTTGACACAATTCCTCACTCAGGTATTATAAATAAACCCACATAACTGGAATAAATCCCTACGTCACCAAATGGATAGCCAATTGGCTCATGGACAGGACACATGGTTAAAGTGGGTGAATCCAGATCCAGATCCAGCAAGAGGCCATTTATTAGTAGTGTGCGACAGAGCTTAGTGCTGGAACCACTCCTGTTTGGATTATACTTCTCTGAAGTCAAGGCTAATTTGGAGGTCTCTTGATGACAAAGTTTGCCAGTGACTGCAAGCTGGGGGCAATTATCTAATTCCTCAGTGATACAGTTATCCTTCAGGAGGATCTAGATCAGATAAATGATTGGTACTAGAAACATGGCCTAAAACTAAATGCAAAAAAAAATGCATTATCATACCCTTTTGGAAGTCAAATACCCTTGCAAATTACAACATCAATAGCACACCCCTAAGAGTAGACTCAGAGGTGAGACATCTAGGTATATGGATAGATAGTAGCCTGAACTTTGACTGCCATGTGTCCGCAGTGGGGAGGAATTCCTTCTATGTGGCATAGCTTATAAGTAAAGGCATGGCATCCAGATCCAAGGAAATTATAGTCCTACTGTACTCATTCCTCATAGACCAATAATCGAGTACAATGTGCCGTTTGACATGTACAGTAGCTGGAGCAAACTCATAGGTTCATAGAAAGTTACTAGATTAACAGCCCTAGAGCCCTTACAAGCCTAGCCATATTTATCTCGAGTTGCTCCAATTGTCAGTGGTTAGGTGGGTGAAGTTGGAGAGGTAAGGTTCTAAGTTAGTCACTAATACAGATTTCTTCTGTCCAGAAGGGACAGGAGCACCACCCCAGGAGTGAATTTACAGTCACCCATTCATTGATCAAGGTTGTGTTTGAAGAAGGTCAGGGAGGAAATCTGTTTCACATGAATTGGAAGCTTGTTCCAGGTAAGTGGCAGTTTCTGGGAAATGTATCTATCTCTCCAGCATGACCTTAAAAAAATATTTTAAGTTATATATGAACAGTATCAAGCAGAATACAATTCATATGTAAGTCCTAGGCTAACTACCCATAGGAGTTATTTTAAATCTAGCAAATTATCGAAGTTGTGACTCAAACCCAGTACCTTGTGTTTGTAAGGTAAACACCTTAACCATTATGCCCACACCCTGCAAATAGTGATTATTATATATTATTTAGCATTGCCACACATATTACATTTTTTGCATATTCAGTCATTAATGTTTTATTCTCTATACTGTGCACATAAGGATTATTGCAGACAAGCAGGATAAAGCTAGATTCAAACCTACAACTGTCACCTGTGCTCACACTACAAGCCAGAACTCCACCATCCCAGCTAATCAGAGGTTCCTCACAAAGATGATACATGATGTAAACAACATGTCCTATGTGGATAGACTAAAAGCCTTATACGTTTATTCTGTCCCTATCAACTGTTAAGGGGTGGCCTATGCTTGACCTACAAGGCACACACAAATCCAGCCCTGATGGAGCTGCTATACATCCACAAGTCAAACATCATGAGGGTCACCTGATCTATGGATCAAAACTTAGTCAGCAACTCAAACAACCCATGCTGTAGGGACAGGTATGTTTCTTAGAAATTACCCCTTCTTTGGAGCAGGTTTCCCATTCATGTTAAGCAGAACCTTCCCTGGCCCACTTCCAATGCAGTTTGAATCAATGGATGGGGAATTGCAAATTCACACCTGGGGTAATGCCTATGTCCCTTATGAACAGGGGTAATTTGTAAGATTACATACTCAAGGCATAGGCAGAAACCCATGCCATCCTCTTGCCCTAGGGGCCTTATATTGGGTAAAATTGGATTATATTGGCTAGGCTTGTAAGGCTGATTAAGCAGGTAGCCTAGTAATCTCCTATGAACCTATGAACCTATAAAAACAGAAATAAATGATGAGGAAATTACCCCACCAGGCTACAATATTCTCAGAAAGGACACGATGAATAAAAGAGTAGGCAGTGCTACTATAATTTACAAAAATGCTCTAGACATAACCCCCTACACACCCTCAAAATATCTTCAGTTTTCACAATGTGGAACTTCTCAGTACTACAATTTAATAATTATACAAGTATATGTATTGTGGCATGGTATATGCCACCAGAAGATACCAGTACAACTGAGGATATCCTACATTGGATATCTCATAACATGCACTTAAAATCCTTAATATTGATGATCTTAACATAGACTGACAGCTCACCAATGCTACCAACCCCAACTACATAATAAGTATAACTTCACGCAACTTGCCAATACAAGATTCAATAAAACTACAAATAGACAGTTCATACTTGACTGCATTCTTACCAACAACCCACTCAATATAAGCTCCTTTGGATGCTTATCTGATAGAATCAGTAACCATCACACCTCATTTGCATTAAGACAACTAAATAATAAAAAGAAAAATCATCTACATATAAATACACAGTCTCATTAACTGCAATAAAGGAGCTTTAAATAATAGTCTGGGACACAAACTGGTCATCTCTAAAGACATTACACCTTGACAAAACAATATCTAATTTCAATACAACATTTTTTATTTACTTAATCACTGCACACCACTTTATACCAAAAGAGTTAAATCACAAACCACCTTGTTCTAGTAGAAGGATCAACTTATCCAACTTGATTTGTGCCCTCTTCCCCTCCCAGATAAAATCCTGCAACTCTTTATTAACTACTATCCACAACTTTTCCTCTGGTTGATAAAAATATGCCTGACATGTATAAAACAAATGGATTAAAAATATTTTACTGTTTATATCTTGCTATCCATATCCTAAAACAGGAGCTTCCACCTTCCCAATTTTTGTATTATCTTTTGTTTAGTCTCTTCCTGCATATACTTAGCTGCCTATAAATAATTCTTTTAAACCCATATTCCTAAATGCTTCACTATATCACATACCCATAACTATGGGTATTGCTGAAATGATTCATGTGTGGGTATGGATCTACTTCTAAAACTTTAAAGTTTCAAAACTTCGAACTTCAAAAGGCTGAAGCAAGAAGATCAAAGTTTTGAAACTTTGAAAATGAAAACAATAAATAAATAAAAACATTTTTTTTTATGTTTTTGCAGGGGGCAATCTCCCTGCACCCCCACCCCCTGCTAAATAAACATACCAACTCTGAGATCACACTACAGTGAGGAAAACAGTAAATATCCTGTTCCATGCTGTATGGCAATCTCCATTCAAGTTTCAAAATGTTGATCTTAAGATCTTGGCCGTTTGAAGTTTGAAGTTTTGAAAATTCGAGCTTCTGAAGGGGATCCATGGGTACATACTTTACACCTACAGCCTTGTTTTATCTTCATTAATTTTATATCCTCAAAAAGCCTGAAACTGTCTCAGAATGTTCCACAATACTGAGATGCCCTTTTCTGGTTATATCAGGTACAAACTAATTTTGTCAACAAATAAAGCAAACTTTTCATGAGTACCATGCCAATTACATCCCTAAATTTCTGAGTCCCATATTTTCTTTGTCAGTTGTTCTAAATATAACACAGATAACAAAGGGCAAAGTAGACACCCATGCCTGGTTCCTATGTTCAGACACTACTCATCAAAGGGGAAACCTCCTACTTTGATTTTTGCCTCCGATCCCTCATATATCCCCCTACAGTAAGTAACTTTATATTATTCTATCAAGGAATGCAAATGCTTCCATTGCCCTGCTCATGAAATCCCAGCTTACCCTGTTGAATGCTTTCTCTGAATTAAGACCCACCAACAGTAGCAGTATTTTCCTACATCTGCTTCCCTTTGGATCATCATTGTTCTGTTATTATTGTCAAATGTTTGCCTCACTTCCACAAAACCACATTGACTTTTGCCATTATTTTAGCCATTACATATATAAACACTTTATAATCATGCTTTAGAATTGAAATGGGCCTATATGAATCTGAATCTGATTAGTCTTTACTGTCTTTGGGTATTATAGCCACCATAGCTTTTTTCCAGGATCTTGGTGTGTCCATTTCTTTTAAGATACTGTTAAACAAAAACAAATTCCAGATCTTTATCACTTTCTTCCCTCCTAGCTTCAAGACTCCCACCAGAATACCATCTACTCCTGGAGACTTGCCTGCAGATTGGTTATACATCACCATTTTTATCTCATTCTCTCCTATCTTAACTGTTAATTGTTGAGCCTCACCTACCTCAAACCTTGGCATATTTAAGTTTTCCTTAAATATTTACATTTATGCTTTTTCTTGATTTCCATATTTCTATGCTTTATACAAATTTTCATAAAATTTCTAAAATACCTGTAATAAATCTGCAGGATCTGTGGTTATTTTTCATGTTACAGGTTCCTAAGTTTGGCAACAAACCATTTTACTTTCTGTTGTCTGAGTTTGTTGTATTTGTAAACCAAAACACGAAACACAAACTTGGAAAAACAAAAAAGTGATACTATTGAACAAATCACACTAGTCTCTACTAAAATAAGAAAATTTATTCTGCATTAACAGATAGATGCACTTCTTCAGACAACATTTTAAAAAACGACTGGAACATATATACATAAAACAGTTGATGCATTAACTACTTAAAGAGATATGTATTAAGTACTTTTTGTTACTTTAAAATGTGTCTTAGCAAATATTTAGAATGTTGGTTAATAATATATGTTTCCATTTATTTATAAAACATGACGAAATTGCATTTATAATTCGATATATATTTGATTTTTAATGGTTGTTTTTTTAAGTAACAAAAAGTACTTAATACATATCTCTTTAAGTAGTTAATGCATCAACTGTTTTAAATGTTTAATTGATAATGAGCTGTTGGGTGTGTGAACAAATTGGTTTCCTATATATGTTCCAGTCATTTTTTAAAATGTTGTCTGAAGAAGTGCATCTATCTGTTAATGCACGAAAGCGCTAACAGAACGGAATAAATTTTCTTATTTTAGTAGAGACTAGCGTGATTTGTTCAATAGTATCACTTTTTTTGAGTTTGTTGTATTAAAAGTGTGGAGTTATTATCAAAAAACAGTTGCTTAACAGCAATCTTTCTAAAGTACTGCCCCGGCACTCCCTTACTTTCTCTTTAGCACTCTGCAATTGCATTTTCTTCTTGTGCTTTGAGATTCCTTTATTTAGCAATACTTTAACTTTGTCCTCCCCTCTAAATAATTCTTGTTACTTCTTAACTATACCTCTTTTTCATTTATTTCCACCCCATTTTAATTCCACTTTTATTTTATTATACTATCTAGCTATAACTTTTGAAGTACTTACTGTCTTACTCTAATAACTCCCAAATAATTTCCACTATCCACTCCTTAAATTTCTCTGTTTTGAACAGGTAAGGGGAGTGCAAGTGTCTCTTTTTTACTTCAATACCCTACATTTTTTCTGTAGTTATTACTGGCACATGATCTGAAATAGTTATTGGATGCATGTCAAATCTCTCAATTAAGTGCACATTTCTGTGAAATATATCTTCCATTTAGTCTACCCAGTTATTGTACCTTGAGGTATAATATATAAATTCTCTCTAAGTTCCTACTATTGAATTCACATCTTTCATACCAAATATTTACATACATTTCTTCAGAAATCTACGCTTTCTATGTATATTTCCCTTCTAGACACCCCCAGATATGTTCCCTTCTGTTGTAAAACAAATTCCTGTCCCAGCTATAGATAATATTCCCTGCTGAAAGCTGATTATTTCTCCCAAAATTTCTTAAGCTGCATAATATCAGTTTTAGGTGGAATAGAAATATATGCCAGCATAATTCTCTTCCCTTTCCAGTAACCCCATACTACCACAAATCTGCCATCATTATCTTTTTTTCTCTTCTATCATTACTGGAGCTCATCTTGCAATTAGTATAACTACTCTCCTTTTTCTTGGTCTTTGATATTCTTCTGAATATCTATCACTTCTTTTGAAATGTGTCTCCTGTAGCATTAATATTTGTACTCTGCATTTCTGAATATAATCCAATTTATTTAACTTTTTGTCTGTACCTGTGATGCCATTCACATTCCAAAATAATATAGATATTGTAGCCATTATAAGAAATTGGTATACCCACTAACTATATATGTCAGCTTTTTTAAATGTCTGTTTCAAGCTTTTGCATTACATGCAGTCACAAAAATTTAGCAGATTGATCCTTTCCTACAGTTGTTTCTTGTGATTTCCACTTGAACTCATGTCACATTTTACATTTTTTGTTTGAATGAAAATCCTCAAACAACAATCAAAACACACCCGCAGAGCACCTCATAACCTATTAACATAAAACAAACACGCAAAACTATGTATATCTTCAAATAATGAAGTTTAACCCTCCTGATAGGAGCAGTTTCCCCAAAATGACAGCTGCACCTACAGGTATTAAACTTAAAATTAAGGCTATCCATGTTAAAGCACATGTCATAGTCTGTGGTCATACTTACACTAATTGCTGTTTGTTCTTTTCTTATCTTTATTCCCCTACCAGAAAATTAGCTTGTATGCTTTCAAAAAATATTAAATGTTAGCCTTAAGAAAAAGTGCACTGGCTATCCTTAAATACAACTAAATTATACACTGTTCTAGGTAATGCACTGAGGTATTTAGGTACTAGGAAAACTGCTATCTCTTATCCAGTTCCAACAATTTAAAATTTAATTTTTTACTAAACTGCTTGCTCTTGTACCGTTTAATTTTATGTTTTTTTTTCCTCAGGAAGCAATGTCCAGAGCTCTCAACATTTATTACCTAGACCTGTTGTCAGCGTGTCTCCATGGAAACATAAGAACAGAATGTACAATACCCCCTGCTGCAAACTCACAATGAACACTTAATTTGCTAAAGGAAAACTTCATTACATTCGCAGTGTTCTCTTATTTTTATAACACACCCACTTACACAAGAAACCTGCTATTAGATTAAGCCAAGGACATTAATCTAGACATTCAACTATGCAAAACTAAGAGAAACATCTCAACTGTACATATATTATAATCAGAGTACTTTTACACCCCATACCCCACCCCAACAACCTAGGATTACAGCATATTAACTTGAGCATGCTTTTGACCAGACAGTCTCCTCTTTTTACATTCTAATACATATGCTTCTTGTTTATTTTAGTATCTTTATCATGTACAACAATCACTGAGAATGCTTTACTATATAACATAAAATTTGCACCACATATTTTTTATACAAATACTTTTAAGAACAATTTTTTTACTTATGATTACTATTTCTTCTTCTTCTTTTCAGCTTAGTATCCTTCGAAACAGTAATAACATTATGTGACAAGTTTTACAAAGTCAACAAAAGTCCATTATTTCTCAGTCACTTTTTCTTGTAAACCCATAGTCCACGAATGTGACTGTTGCTTCACAGTCTCACATTTATTCATAATTTCCATGTTCGTGTGCTCCCGAACCCAGAAGGCTGCTCTGTACATCGTATCCCCTCTGCATACCAGTCCTGTCCTGTTAAACCTGCGTCGCTAGAAAGACACCATTTGTCTGAAAACCTAAGCAGGAAATTAAACTGACTAGCCTTCCACAGTGGAAATCAAATAAGGTACTATCCCCTCTGCGTACCACTCCTGTTCTGTTAAACCTGTGTCACTAAGAAGACACCATCTGTCTGAAGACCTAAGCAGGAAATTAAACTGACTAGCTTTCCACAGTGGAAATCAAATAAGGTTATTATCTCTACAAGCTGCTGTAAACTAGAAATAAAATAAATTAAGCAAGCCCTGGGTCCATAGCACTGCAAGGTGTCCCCCAGGAACTCAGTAAGGGAGCCCCTATCCATCTAATGGTGGCTAAAGTCTAACATAGAGTGGACTACCAAACAGTATAATCAGGTGGCTACCAATAAACATTTATCTCCATTCCCTATCTTAAATCACCAAATAAAACAGGATGATGCTAAGTGCAAACTGGTGAATTTTTAGCATGTAGTTTAAAAACACTAAAGGGATAAATGGGTGAAATTAAAATACATATTCTACATTGAACTTACAGGCTGTATGAATCTTGTGATCAGACTTAGCCCTGCTCCGCTCACACTTGCTCCACTTGGGCTCGCTCCATGCCTCACACTGCCCCCTAATTCCACCTGCCCCCAGTACTGTTAAATTTATACAATCATAGCCACTCCCCCTCCTTTTTTCCAATCAGCATGTGTCACTCCACCCCTTCTTTCCTCCCACTCATCATCTCTCATCACCAAAGGATTCCCTCTCTTTCCTCAAACTCAATATCTCTCACCACCAAAGGGTCCTCCCACTCTGTTACCCTTGTTATTTTCCTTCCTTCTTACCATATCCAGGTAACATCAAGCCCTAAAATGACAAGAACTCTTAATACATTAGCGTCTAAGCATACACTATTAATCTGTCTGCTGTCAATATTGCCTATCCTTTATCTCCCCACCGCCTATGAAGGCCAATACTACCTTGGATTCCACTACCCAAATTATCACACTATTACACCTGACTTCTCAAATAAGACATCTTATTTAGCTATCCCCCACACATCTAATCTCACATCCCCTTTAAATTGCCACCCAATTAAAACCCTAATCTCCAACCCCAGAGACAAACACTATCTAAAGCTTATAAATAAAATGCTAAAGCTTATAATCAGACTTTGCTACAACCTCATAGTAGATAGAGACATACATCCCAACCCTAGCCCTTCTCCACCTAGTGCCACTAACTCCTACAACATTACACTACCACTTAGTAGGATCACTAACTCTCTTCTGACCTTTCACCTAAACATAAGAAGCATAAACAATAAAGTACACAACCTACATGCCTTATTAGCAGTCCATTTCCCAGATATAATGTCTCACAGAAACCTAGCTAAAACCTACTACTGTTGATAATGAGATATTACCGCCAGGATATAACATTCACCAATTAGACCGCAGTACTAAAAAGGGAGGAGGAATAGCAGTTCTTTACAAAAACACACTAAGTGTTAATAGGGATTCCATACAGCCACCCCCATTTAATAACACTGAAATCCTTATAGCTAAACTTTGAATTAACCACAACAAATGCATAAATATTGTCTGTGTCTACATTCACCCAGGTAACAATATAAGCATCCTAGAAGATATCCTCCAATGTTTATCCACTACCTACCCCCAAGAAACCATTGTTCTTGGTGACTTCTGCATTGATTGGTCCACCTGCTCAGCTGAATCCCCTGTCACCCATATAAATCTCTTTGGGTTCTGTCAAATAATAACTGCTCCTACTAGGATCAGCAAACCCAACAATAGAGAAAGTATTCTTGATTGGATTGTTATCAATAGTCATCCCCACTTGTATAAATCTGGATCCCTCCCCGATGACCTAAGTGATCACTCTCTTAACTTACATTATTAAGCATAAGGGTGAGAACTTCCATCAGCCCACCTATAAAACAGTCAGAAATACCAAGAACTTCAATCCTGTAAATTTCCAAAATGAACTTAACTCAGTCAACTGGTCAATCCTAAAACAAATATCACTGGAATAGGCAGTAGCATATTTTAACACTAAATTCCTAGCATCCTTGACTCTCATGCCCCATCACGTAATATTCAAACTAAAACAAATATAGCGCCATGGCTCACAAAGGAAACCAAACTAAAAATCAAAACAGAAATAAAGCCTGGGCCAACTGGTGAGCAACTAAAGCCCCCCGTCGACCAACTGAAATACCTTCAGCTTACTACTTATACAAAAAAATCCATTCAGCTAGACAAAAAAAGCTACTACCAGAACATGCAGCAAAAACACCAAAACAATCCCCCAAAGTTTTGGGCTGGTATAAACCAGCTTCTTCATCCAGGACAATCTACCATTACAACCCCTACAAACTACACTCAAAAATCCCCATGAGACTATCGCTAGTGCCTTTAATAATTTCTTCACTGAAACAATCCAGTCTCTCACTAATCAACTCACTCCCATACACTCTACCTCCACCACTAACACACCCACTACTCATCCCCCCTTTAACTTCCAACCTGTCTCTACCACTCTTATCTGATCACTAATCAAAAAATGAAGCCTACCACCCTATCTGCTGACCTTATCCCAGCAGAGTTCTTAAACACTGCTGCTGATGCCATAGCATTCCCCATATCTATCCTGATCACAATGTCCTTAACAGTTGGTGCTATCCCCCCATCCGGAACATATCCCATGTTATCCCACTCCACAAAGGTGGAAGTTCTACAGAATTTTCCAATTATCGACCCATTGCCATTCTTTCACCACTGGCCAAAATAATGGAAAAGTGTGTCCACAAACAAATTATGCACCATCTTTTTCATAACCAAATACTGACTGTCTCTCAGCATGGCTTTTGGCCATATCATAGCACCACCTCCCCTCTCCTTTCCTTCACCAATGCCATATATCTAAACAGAAATAATAATATGCTATCATCAGGCCTCTTCTTAGATGTCTCAAAGGCCTTTGATATGGTCAACCACCAATTACTCATCCACTCTCTGAAATCTATTTCCCAGGACAACCATACTATACAGTGGTTCCAATCCTATCTGAGTGGTAGACAACAAGCAGTACTATGGCAAGGCAAACTATCCACCCTGTTACCTCTCACCCTTGGAGTTTCTCAGGGCTCTATTTTAGGTCCTCTACTTTTTTTTATCTTTATCAATAACCTACACACGGCCATCCCAGCAACAACCTGCATCCAATATGCAGACAATTCCACTCTGATCTGTTCAGCCTCCTCCCCAACAGCCCTACAAACCCTAACCCAGAATACATTTAACACAGTTGAAAATTGGCTCTCTAATTACCTTCTTCTGTTGAATCCCAACAAGACTAAACTATTACTCTTTACCCCCACGTGTAGGTCCACCTCACTTTCCTTTACTATAACATCAAACAATGGTACCTCTATTTCCCCAGATAGCCACACTAAGCTCTTAGGGGTAATAGTCGATAATAATCTCAAATTCGATCTGCACATCAATAAAACTATTAAAACCATCAATAAGAAGCTCAGCTCATTAAATAGAAATAAACCTTTTCTAATCCCAATAGCTAGGATCGCAATCACCCGCTCTCATCTTCTCTCTACCCTTCTGTATGCGTCCCCTATGCTCTGTAACCTAAACAAATCAGAGCTTACACATCTCTCTCACTGTTACCACCATATTGCCAGATTTGCCACCGGATCCACATATAGGACACATCACTGCCAAAACCTCAATCTCCTTGGGTGGCTAGAACTGCCAAGCTTACTTCAGTTCAATCAGCTAATAGCAGCATATAATATTCTCAAACAACCCGAAAACACCCCCGCACTTAAAAATATCATAAAACCATATAGTAACTCCAGATCATTATGCTCATCCAACAAGCTGTTAGTCCAAACACACAAAACTAATAACGCAGCTGGAGATTCCCTGTTTGCCAACTATATTGGCAAAGCTTGGAATTTACTTCCAGCAGGCATTTCCCTGGAACCCTCTCTAAGCCTCTTTAAAAATGGCCTCAAACAGTATTATAAAATGCACTGGCTCTGTCCATGTACCAACCCCGATTAATCTCCATAACAACTCCCTAACTTAACAGTATTGTATTAGCTTCTTGCCCACAAATGCTTGCAGTGACATTATTGTTCTGTACATTACTTTGTAAATAATAATTGTTGCTGTAATCCACCTGTTTTATATAATAATTGTTGCTGTAATCCATCTGTTTAATATTTTATATTCTACTACACACTGTTAAAATTGTGAATCCCTTTTGAGGGACACACCTTACTTACTTTGTAATATATGCTTGGCATGTATGTATGTTCTTTATCTGGACAATTGTAGCTTTTCTGCCCATTGTGAATTCCTCTTGAATGCCAAACCTTACTGACTTTGTAATACCCGTGGCAGGTATGTATGCTTTTATCTATATATTTGGAGCTTTTTTCCCTGGGCCTTCACTGAAAATGGACATGTATCCAGTCAGACTATCTCGGTCAACAAATGTAAAATAAATAAAATAAATAAAATAAATTTCCTGTTTGTCTACATCTCCCAAACCCAGACTCTAGTTTAAGTAATAGGTATTTCTGATTCTTCTAGTCAACTCCTGTGCTTTTTTTCTGTTTCTCAAACGTTTTCCTTTTAGAACATTGGAAAAGTTTTCACTGGCAAAGTCTCTCTATGGACTTTATTATCAGAAGAATGAGAAGCAGAGTCCATTTCCTTTGATGGATTACTTTTTGTTGGACAAACGTTTGTATTTCTTCCTTAGCCTGTTCTGCATCAAAAAATAACATTGATCCTTAAGGAAAAATATTCTGAAGACAGCTGGATACAGTAGTTTGACTCTTAAACCTGTCTTTTGACATTTTCTGGTTGCTGGGATAAGGTGCTGGGATAAACTTCCTTCTCTTCTGCCTGGTGTACAGGGAATAATCATTTCCACAAATACTCTACTCTCTCCAATTTTAATATTTTGCCCTTCTGCCAGCTTTGTCAGGATCAACCCTTTTGGCTGGTGTAATTGCATCTTTGATAATATTAATACCTAGCTGCTTTCTCATGGCCAGGTTTGGAGCATACATATGATGTGCCCTTTCAATTAACAAAATCTTGCTGTGGAATACCAGTCCAATTGCTTATTTGTCTTCATAAAATTAATACAGTCTGTTCCTTTCAGTTGCTCTGGTTCAGAAGAAAATCTCAGGTTTTCCCTGTTAGCTGTATCCTCTAATTCTACCATTTTCTGAAACATCTCTTCTTGAGTGGTTTCATATTCAGCTAGCCTTTTCTTAATTTTGACCTCTGATTTTTGCAGTTTTATCACTTCATCTGAAAACCTGTTTAAATCTTTTTCTATTGTTTGCAGCCTATTTTATTTGAGTTGATATACTCCTTCAATGTTTTGTTTATTTTAATTAGTTCTGAGCACATTTGACTTATTTTTCCTCAAGATTACAGGAAGACATGTCATGAACCAAAGCTGGAGTTTGAACTGCTATAAACTAATCTGCACAGTTGTACTAAAATTGTCTGCCTCACATGGCCTAATAAATAAGGTTTTTACTGTCACACTGTTTGTAAATCCTTTCTAGCTAGTTTCACTGTGTGTAAAGTATTAACTGGACATTTTCTCCATTTGTTAAAGATCTGTTTGTTTGTTCTGATTTCCTGCCAAGGACTGCATCATATAACTGATGTGTTTGCAGTTAAAAGCATTCTCTAGAGTCTCCTTGCTCCTTTAGCTATTTAAAACTTTCATTTAAAGGCTCACTGCTGTTTTTTTCTACTGTGATAAACATTTTGTAGTGTTTTCTGCTTAAGTAGTGTAGGTAGTAGCTGTAGCATTGTCCATATACAGGATTGTGTTTCTGGGCCTAGTTTTTTTGTTTTTCCAGGCCATCTTAGTTTAGCAAACCCATTTTACACTTCAGTGAGAGTGTAGTGTTTATGGTCTTTGGCTGGTTGGGGTTACCTGGACTAAGGCTTGGACTAAGCACCTCATTGTTTTTTTCAAGTTTTTTTTTAAGTTCTTTCAGGTTTCAACCTTCTGTTACTTAAGAAGTTACATTGTGAGTGTTTCTGACATTTCACACAGAGCTAATCGGAGGAAGGGCACTGAGTAAAACTCTGATCTGTGATATATAACATTAAGTATCCTGTTTTTTATGTTTTTTTTTGCTTATTTTTACTAGTTATTGCTTATTCTAGATATACTTTGTGGCTTTGCAGTTGCCCGCCCTACTGTAAAGTTGATCTGGGACATTCCTCCCAGTCTAGTGTCATTAGCTCATTCTACCTAATCCAGAGAGAACATTTGAGAAGGCCAACCTCTTAACCTTGAATTATCTTCTACTCCTCCTTTCTCCCTTTCCACTTTACTAAAAAAAAAAAAAAAAAACAAACAAAAAAAACTTTGCTAGAATCTTCCTGTGTTTTGACTGAGTATGCTTCTCAGTTGATAAGTATATTTTTGGCACTTTTTAATTGTTCAGAGTTGAATATAACAATAATTGAATTAGGTTCGGAATACATTTTGAACAACTTGCATTTATTTAAACTGTATTTGTTTTAATACTACTACACACTCAAGTGCTAGCTTGCACTGCACTTGAATTGTTTTTAGTGCTGTTTTAGCTGCTTTTCTGTAAAAAAAAAATCTTCTTTCCTGCCTTTCCTGTAACTAGTCTAGTCCAGATACAGATTTGCTGTATCTAGGACTGTTTGTAAGCTTCTGAGCTCCCCCAATCTTTTCTGTGTTGGACGGAAAACTTCTAGCTTATCAGTGGGAGTGGTAAGCACTAGGTAGCCTATCTACCACAAGAGGAGTGGTTTCTGGCCCATAAATTGTAGTTTATTGGCCATTTGGGCAGTTTTTCTATCTCTTTCAACTTTCTGGTTTAAAAGCCCACATTTGCACTTGTTTCCCACCTTTCCTGTAACTAACCTAGTCCAGATACAGATTTTCTGTATCTAGGACTGTTTGTAAGCTTCTGAGCAGTGCCAAAGTCTGCTCTTCATTTTTTTCCCTTGGATCTGCACGTTCTCTCCTCTCCTGCACTTTTACTAGCTTATTAGTCTAGCACTTTACCAGACTTATTGTAGCACACAAGGGCACTACCAGCACTAAACATTCTATAAGAAAACAGCTCCAGTACTTTTTATTAATGCCCACCCCTCCAGGCGTGTATAAAGCTCAGTTCCCTGTGCTTTTTCCTATTAACCTGGTGAACTTGCGCATCCTGAGGCAATGTAGCAACTGCCTCATGTACACTGACAACCCTCTCCTCTTACCTCACAACACTCAGACTTGCGAGAGATGCACTTATTTATCCATATTGGAAGCCACAGACTCTCCAGCCAAGACCGGAATAGCTAGTCAAGAGGAGAAGGTCAACACTTGCACCACACCACATGGAACACATAGCCATCCAGAACACACACCATCACTGCCTTCACATAAATACACAAACCACACACCCACCTTCGCAGAGGCTCCCAATAAAAATCTACCCAAACAGCCGAGACCTCCAAGGCAGAATCACACTCAACCACCACAACACAACACTAATCACAAGACACATAACTCTCCTAAACAGTGTGCCACTCAACCAAAGCCCCTAAGGCAAAACAGCATTCCCAACACACTAGTCACAGGTGACTCGATAGTGAGGCACACTGATGTCCCACTCAATAGGTTGAATAAGGAGAAAGTAACAGTCAGCTACCTGTCAGGCGCCAGGATCCACCACATAATGCACACACTCAGGTTCCTCAACAACAGGTACAAATATGACTCTGTCATTGTACATGTGGGTGTGAATGACCTGAGACATACCTCATTGGACTACATTAAAAGATACATGGAGGAGCTCTCGGATTATGTACGCCAGGTGGATATGACCCCAGCCCTGAGCAGCATCCTACCATCATCCAGAATGATACCACAGTACAAGCAGTAAATGATTGATTTCAACAACTGGCTAAGTTTCTGGTGTCATTCTAAGGGGATCCAGTATCTATCTGCCTGGGATGGCATGATTGACAGACCTCAATGCTTTGCCAGAGATGGCCTGCATCTGTCATCCCTGGGCTTCCAGATACTGGCCAAGACTCTTACCAACCCTATAGTGCCTTTTTTAGGCAGTGTTCCAAAGGTCAAATTACCACTGTAACAGGTACAAATAAATGCAATCTGAGGGTCATGCTGCTCAATGCTAAAAGTCTAAATCTCAAAATGCACTCACTTGAAGCACTCCTTAAAATGGAGAACATCGACATTTGTGCTGTAACAGAGACCTGGTTCAAGGCAGCAGAAATCACCCCTACACCACCAGGCGATAACTCATTCCACACCTTTTGACCCCAGAACTTGGACCTAAGCTCCAAAGGCAGTGGTGTTTCCATATTCATAAAGGATGCACACACCTCCAGACTGCTAGCCCAACATAACGCATTTGAGATACTTCAGGTGTAGCTAACATTGGCTAATGCAGTGATTCAGATCGTAGCCTGCAATAGGTCCCCAACCATGTCCCAAGAGTCACACACCACATTCCTAAGCACCCTGGAGAATATTAGGGTCCAACTTAACACTCTCATACTGGGCGACTTCAACCACCCCACCATTAACTGGGAAAACTACTCATGTACTATATACACTTGCCCAATGTTTCACTAAATTCATTAATTCCAATGACCTGGACCAGTTCGTTCTTACCCCCACTAGAGGTAGCAACATCCTTGACCTGGTCATTACTAACATGGGCGACCGTTGCTCTACACCAATAGTCAACTCCTCCCTGGTTAGATCCAACCACAAGCTAATCACTTGGAAATCAACATCCCTCCCACCTTCACCCACCGCAAAGGTAACCACCATAAAAAACTTCTCCAAGGCTAACTTTGGGCTCCTAAAAACAGAGGTGGCTAACTTCATGGCACCCATGCAAATGGAGAATAGTTGCATGACCACCGAATCATACACCAATGCACTGTACGAACACGTACGCAAATGCATGGCTCTCACCATATCCAATAGAACCAAGATGCTCTCCTCCAAAAAAAGGAAGCCAATCTGGTGGTCCCCTGCCATAAACAAACTTTACAACAGAAGGAGGAAACTGATGCGGAATAAGGTGAAGTTCCAAGACTGGAAAAACTCTGTTATCGGCCTCAACAAAAAGTTGAGATCCCTCATCAAATCCTCTAAAGCTAGCTATGAAAACAGAATTGCAGCAGATAGTAAAGACAACCACAAGGCCTTCTATAGTTATGTAAAGAATCTCCACGGCAATACCCAGATTTGCTCTGAGCTACTGCACAATGGTACCTCCTATACTGAGATGACAGATATTGCCAATATACTGGTCGACATATTCAGTGTAAACTTTACCCCTCTCCCCCCCAAAGGACCAATCACAATATCAGTAGATTGCCCAGCACCCAGTATTACTGCTGAACAGGTTAAAACCGCATTATTGAAGGCCAAGAATACAGCTTCTATGGGACCTGACAATATCCTTGGCTGTGTTCTACATGAATTACAGAGTGAAATGGCACCTCACCTGTGTGGCCTGTTCAGTCACAGTCTCACCTCAGGCTTTTTCCATTCTGAATGATGCACTGTTACAGTCATCCCTCTCCATGAAGGAGGAGTTACTATAGACACTGGGAACTATCATCCCATTAGCCTGACGAGTCTGATATGCAAAGCTATGGAACACATCATCATGGACCTAATAAACAAGGATATAGGGAATCTCCAAACTCTGGATCCCATACAGTTTGGTTTTGTGAAGGGGAGATCATGCCAGCTCAACTTGGTCAACTTCTCTGAGTCAGTCACCAGAGCTGTGGATAAAGGCAAGGTGGTTCATACAGCCTACTTTGACTTGGCCAAGGCTTTTGATACCATTCCCCACTCAGGAATCATAGAAAAACTCACTAAGCTAGGCATCAACCCCTATATCACTAGGTGGATTGCAAATTGGCTCACAGGTTGAACCCACGGTGAGAAAGTAGCCGACTCCAAGTCAGAATGCAGACCAGTCATGAGGGAGTCCCACAGGGTTTGGTCCTGGGTACTCTCCTGTTTGGTATGTAATTTTCTGAAGTACAGGCCAACATGAAGGGACTCTGGCTGACAAAGTTCACAGACAATTGCAAGTTGGGAGCTATTATTAACTCCCCAAGTGATGCTGATATCCTACAGAAAGGCCTCACTGAGACCAACGACTGATGTCAGAACCATGGCCTTAAGCTCAATGCCAAAAAATGTATCGTCATCCTCTTTGGGAAAAACCTGGTTCCCATGAATTACCATATCAATGGTAGTTCACTAAACACAGAAGGTGTTATAAGAGATCTGCGAACACAGGTTTACAGCAACCTCTCTTTTGACCACCACATTGCCACTGTGGTCAGAAAGTCCTTCTGTGTGGCACATCTCATTACTAAGGGTTTTGCATCCAGGAAGAAAGAGGTCTTTGTCTCCCTCTACTCTTCCTTCATTAAGCTGATCATTGACTACAATGCCCCATTTGACATGTACCTCACTAAACACCTGCAACAACTGGAGAGGCCACAAAAGTACCTCACAAAAATGATCCTAGGCTTTAAACATTTGTCCTATATGGACAGACTCAAAAAACTCTAACTATTCTCTGTCTCATATCACCTACTTAGAGGCGATCTCTGCTTGACTTACAAAGCCATGCCTAACTCAGCTCTTTTAGAAATGTTACATCTAAAGAAATCCCAATCCCTCCACACCACACACACTCCAGAGACCTCAACCTCATTACCACAATCAACAGAACATGCTGGAGGGACAGGTTCATAACCCAGAGACTGCCCATGCTATGGAATAGACTTCCATACATGTCAGGCAGAGTGCCTCACTGGCCCTCTTCAAGAGAAGTCTTGATGAGTAGATGGGAAATAGAAACTTCACCCCAGGGATCACTCCAGTGACTTTACTCAACAGAGGCACTGGTAACTAAGGTCGGGTGGCACGATCTCAGGGTAATCCTATGGGCTGAGCTTGTAAAGGCTCCAGGGCCATTAGCTTAGTACACACCTATGAACCTATTATTCTTCACTTACATTGCTATATATCATATAATCTAAGCAATATTATGTAAATTATTCAATTCATGCTTTTTCTGAACAACAAACATCTTTATTAAACCATCACTTCCTACATAGGCAATCATACATTTATATAAATGAAAGCAAACCACACCGACACAATCCTAGTCTCAAGAATTTTATATCAAAAACCATACTGACACACTCCCAGTTGCAAACATTATACATCACTTATAATCTACCCAGTCTTTCTCAGTCATTACATAGTTCATTTAAGTGCTGCTACCTTTTAAACCTCATTCCTCCTTTGTATGTATTGTTCCCACAATTCCCATTTTTTCTTATGTAGTTTGCTCCTACCCTTTTCTAAGATCTCAGTTCCAGTTGTTGTATCTCTGTTACTATATTCACTACTTCCAGTATAGTTGGTTTGGTTTCTGATTTTCATTTTCTAGTAATTGTTTTTTGGCAGCCACCATAATTAGACACAGCAAGGCCTTACCATGTCTAGGCAATTCCAGTTCTGTATCATAGCTCAGAAAAATCATCTCCCTCATCAGACCAATCTGCCCATTCAGCATTTCCAAGAGTACATCCCACAGGGAACCCCCAAAGTCTGCCAACTCACCTCACTCCCAGAAAATCTGTTCCCAATTACCTCGTTCTTCCCCTCACACCTCCAGTATTTACTGCCTGCCTGAGGAAAAATTATCTGGACTCTACTTGGGGTATATAAATATCTGTACAAACATTTCCAGGCATAAATCCTAAATCTTCTAGATTTTGCTGCATATTTGGGAGACATACATATATCCTCCCATTGTTTCTTTGTGAATTACTTATCCAATCTGTCTTCCCAATCCTTTCTAACATTTTCTGATTGATTCTTATGGTTATCATGCAATATTTTATATGCTCTACTAAATATTCCTTTTTTAATGGCAACGTCTGTTCTAGATTTTACTAAAAACTCTACCAATGCTGGTCTTTCATTTAGGACCCCCCTATTTCTTTCTCTTTGTCTCTACTCTGATATAAATCCCTATCTACCATATTCATCACTTGTTTCCATTGTGGATGAAACACCAGGCAGGTAAACTTATGCATTTCCTGAGCATTCAGTGACACTGCCTCTCCTTCAGTGTCTCAAGCCCGGAGAAACCAAGCGAGGATGGTTTCACCTGGCTGCTGTTTGTCTGTCTGAATTAATCTCAGTAACTCAGCCTGACTATAGTTCCTCATTTCCGTCCATTGTTGTGGCGGCTGCCCATCATCTCGTGAAGAGACCACCTTCCTCTCTGCTACCGGGAGTGCCTCCATAAGTGGTATGTCTAACAATTCATAATCATCACACTCCTCATTGGATGAAGAAAGGTT
This sequence comes from Protopterus annectens, assembly GCF_019279795.1. Classification (NCBI taxonomy): domain Eukaryota; kingdom Metazoa; phylum Chordata; order Ceratodontiformes; family Protopteridae; genus Protopterus; species Protopterus annectens. Next base: position 1,225,585,719 of record NC_056726.1, on the reverse strand, counting down.
ACCATCACACTCCTCAGGACTGAACCTTGGTTTGCATACCAAAGCATGCACTACAGGTCGTGGAGGTGGATGCAGTGAACCCTTCCCCTCGCTGTACCTACACTGCTGAATGACCCATGCAGCTAGCGCTAAAAGGCTTGTCTTCACAATCTCTGCCTCTTCTTCTACTTTAGCAGTAGCTTGGACTGCTTTCTCTAAAGCATCCCTGTCTAACTGATGTTTATGTATTCGTTCCTTACACTGTTCTTCTAACTCCTGAACTTCTTGTGTAAGTTCTGCCACATTACGATTTAAATTTTGTAATGCAGTAAAGAACCACCATCTGGTTGATCCCACCCTAGCTTTCACTTTTTTCCCTTATCTTCTAATGTTAAATCTGCTAGAGCCTTTGCTTTGGGTCTGCTTTATACAAGAATTCTAAAGGCTTAGAAGGGGGCGGGGAGAAATTGTAGTCAATAATCTAGCAAAGGGATCCCACTGATGCCATGGTCCAGCCATGGGTCCCACAGGAATTTTAGCTATGTCATTTACATTGTCTAACTTATTTCCCTCTTTCTAACATTTTTCTTTAAAGAAAACAACTTTAATTGTTGTGAAATCTTCTCTGTATACCTCAGTATCCTGCCGTCTACTAGAACATGGAAGATGACTGGAGAAAAAGAGTTCAAGGAATTACTCAGGGCTATAGCACCTCCAGAAGAAGAGGAAATAGGTAAAGTTAAAGAAGAATGTCAGCATCTCAAAACAGCATGTATGAAGGCTGTAGAACAGATGTACATCTGGGCCAGGTATGGAAATAAGGAACATAAGAAAGTGGTGGTGGAATGCAGAAAGTCAGGAAGTTATCAAAAGAAAGAATGAATGCAGGAAGAAGTGGGAGACAGAAAAGACAGACCTTCCTATGAAGGAATACAGGTTGGCTAACAAAGAGGCTAAGGAACAAGGTTCAGAGAACTCTACCAGCTTCTAGAAAGTTGCTCAGCAGATGACACAAAGAATTTCTTTCTGTTTGCAAGGCAAAAAGATAAAGAAGTTAGACTTAAGACAACATTCATAAAGGGTGTCAGCAACAATCTGCACATAAATCCAGAGGACATCAAAGGCAGATGTAAGGATTACTTCCAGTAGCTTCTGAATGAAGAAACCCTCACAGAAGCTCTACTGCCCGATACAGAGCCTACAATGAAAGAGTAAGAAGAACCCACCCTAGAAAAAGCAAGAACAGCACTAAAGAAAATAAAGTCAGGAAAAGCAACAGGCTCAGATGTATTTATGGCAGCACACCTCTCAGCTGTCCCTATTTTGGAGGTACTATTTTCAGACCTGATTTAGGATGTCCATATTTTTGGAGGATTTTCTGGTTTTCAGGCTTGATTTACCCCTTTGCAGAATTTTCTGAATCTCCAAAATCACTTGTGATTTTTGAAGCTGTCTAGTAGACATGAAATCACACTAGATGACCAGCATACTAGTGGCAACAATAATTTAAAAAAAATGACACAGATCTTACAAATCCCGTTTTCTGAAGTAAAATAATTGACCTTGTGAGGTAGAAGTTTGAAATTCAGTTCATAGGTTCATAGGTTGTTACTAGGTTAACAACCATTAAGGCATTTTTAAGCCTAGACGTGCACCCCCAAACCATTTCTGTCCTTATTATCATGGGTGGATCTGTGTGGGGAGGGTTGTTAGGATAATACTTTTGTTATTGACGGACTTTGTCAATAAGAGACATGGAGGCAAGACCAGGGGTAAATTTATGATTTCACATCCAATTGTCAAGCTTTTGTTTGAATAGAGTCAGGGATGAATTCTGTTTTACATGGATGAGGAGCCTATTCATAGTAGAACCAAAAATTGAGACTGACAGACCAAGTCATACAAGCCAACAGAGTGGAATAATTTATTATCCCAGTTAAGTGTTTTCATTCTAAACAATTGCAATCCTATTATTTAGGACAAAACACTTAACTAGGATGTGGTTTGGTCTGTCAGTCTCAATTTTTGGTTCTTGTATTTTACTTGGCTGACTTCTGCGGTGCAGCGGTAGTGTTGTTGCCTCACAGCAAGAGGTTCTCCCATTCGATTCTCAGCTGGAGTGCGGGAGTGCCTTCTGTGTGGAGTCTGCATGTCCTCCCCGTGGTTGGGTTGGCGTTTGAAAGACATGTGTAAATGGGCATGCCTTCGTTGAAGGTTGAACGTCGAGCTGGCACCTTGGCATTTGTGAAAATCTACTGCCAATCATTAGCGGACTGAAGTTCTGCTGTGGTGACCCCTAACCAGGAAAAAGCCGAAAGACAAACATTTTACTTGACTGACATTCCAGTTTTTAATTTTGGCCTATTCCATAGTGAAAGGATCATATGGGACACAAATGTCTCTCCAGCATATTCTGTTTATGTCATAAACGAAGTTCAGATCCCTGGATCTAGTGTTTTTGGTGCTGTTTGTTTTGCGCATGTGCAACAAATTCATCAGGGTTGAGTTTGAGGAAGACCTGTAAGCCAGGCGAAGATTGCCTCTCAGTAGCCTGTAGGAGACTGAATACAGAGACACAGCCTTTAGACAATCAGTGTAGGACAGGGTATTCATGCCCTGAATTGTCATGGTGAGAAACCTTTGTGGGCGTTCCAAATGTTGCAAGGGTCTGGTTAGGTCAATGCAAAAGAAGGCATTGTATTCAATGACAGGACTGATAAATAAGGGTCGAGTAGAGTGGTACTATAACTTCCTTGGAAATGGATGCCATACCCTTACCTATAAGTTGGGTGACATAGATTGATTTTCTTATTATCTTAGCTACATTTTGGTCAAAGGTCAGATTGCTGTCTAAATTTGTTCCCAGATCCCTTACTACTGGGTCAACTCTTAGGGACATTTTATACTTTTAATTAATTTGAGTTGACAGTTTCCCAAAGGGCATTACAATGCATTCTTGGCATTGAATTTTAGGCCATGACTTTGGGACCAGACATTTATCTGTGTTAAACCCACTTGCAGAATTTTGGTGTCTTTGGGAGAATTTATAATAGCTCCCAGTTTGTAATCATCTATGAACTTGTTGAGCCAGAGGCCTTGAGTGTTAGTCTTGATTTCTAAGAAGTAGATGCCAAACAGGAGCTGGCCCAGCATGGTGCCCTGGGGTACTCTACTGGTGACCAGTCTCTTGATGGAAGTGTTTCACTGAACCTGACTTCTTGGGTCCTGTCTGTGAGCCAGCCAACAATACAGTGAGTTATGTAAGGGGTTTACACCTAGCTGAGAGAGCTTGTCAACAATGCCTAAGTTCAGTATTGTATCAAATTCTTTAGCCAGGTCAAGATATGCAGTATGCATGGTTTTACCCTCATCCTTTGCCTTGGTGACCCTCTCAAAGAAGTCTACCAGGCTAAATAAGCACAACCTTCCATTAACAAAGCCAAATTGAGATAGATCCAGTGTCTGTAAGTTGCCAATATCATTGTTTGTCATTTCCATGTAATCTGTTCCTTGGCTTTGCATATTAGGCCTGTTAGACTAATGGGTCTGTAGTTCCCTGGGTCAGTTATGATCCACCCTTGTGGACAGGAATGACTGTTGCAGTCTATCATTCACTTGGAATATAGCCTGTCTTAAGGCTGTAGGTGAAGAGATCCTCAAGTGGTCCTGACAGATCATGTTATAGACTGTTCAGAAGGCACCTGGGGATGTTGTTAGAACCCATGGAGTCAGTGTTCTTGGCTTTATCAAGTGTGTCAGCATCTGGTCTCTGCTGATAGCTGGAGAAAGTATATATTGGAGGGTATTTCACCTGGTAGAGCTGGGGAGGGGAGTGGGGAGTGAAGTTTGAGCTGAATATATCAGCCAGTAGATTTGTAGATTTGCTGTGTCACCCTGATTGGTGAATTTGGTGCTGACTGCCACCAGCATACTGCTGTGTGTTACCTCTAAGGTTCCAGACATAGCTGAAGAAGGCCTTCTAATTGCCCTTAGTCTGTGAGGCTATCATGACCTCATAGTTGGCCTTGTTAGACTTAATTAAACATCTTTGTTTCTTGATAAGTTGTATAAAAGACCATTTGTCTTTAAGGGAGTTGCTCTTCCTAATTTTGGCCACAAGTTTTCTTTTATTATATACCCTGTTTAGGAGAGGATTCCACCACTGGGGGTTGTTTTTATGTTTGAATTGGTTTATTTCTGATAGGTATGCCAGCCTCTGTGTAGCTATTCATATGTTTGTACAGGGACCCTGTGAATAATTCAGCCTAGTTAGCTTAGGTCTTGAGGTTTGGGGACCTTGAATTTGGGCACACTGTCACTTAATAGGATGTAGTTTGCCTTGGAATAGTCCCTAACTGCTGCAGGTTTAGCTTGATTTTCTAGGTTGATTTTTACTTCAAATGAGACAGCTTTGCAATTCAGCCATGCTAGTGAGGATGAGATATAGGAGAGGGTGCAATGCTCTTCCATGTTGGTGAGTACCAGATCTAGTATGCTTGATCCTCTGAACTGAGTATGCACTATCTGTTCCAGGGTGTTTGTGTTAATAAAGTCCAGGAATCATTGTCCCTGTGAGTCTGAGGCAGTGTATGTTTCCTAGTCTACAGAGAGGTAGTTAAAGTCACGCATGAACTGGGTGGTTGTTTGGATAGTGAGCATCTCTAGTAGGTTTAGGTAAGAGTCAAAAGACACTAGGGGTATAGATGGTGACCTGTAGCTAACCATGATATGATATGGGAACTTATCTATAGTGACTTGCAGTGTGAATGAGCTCCATAGTACCAGAGATATATTTGTTGCTAATGTAGATGGAGCCACCTCCACCTTTGATCCCAGTCTGTGTTGTTGTCAATCTAAATGTGTGAAAGGCACTGTAGTATTGTACTTCAGGAGTACTTTCTATGGCTTTAAACCAAGTCTTGGCCATAGCACAGTTGTTTACATTCTCCAGAATGAGGAGGGCTTGAAGGGTGTGGAGTTTTCTGTATAGGCTTCAAGCACTGAGCAGTAAAACATTAAGACTGCTTGTAGACTTTTTAAATACGTTTGTAGTTTTGTCTTTTTGGCATTGCATAAAAGGCTCTAAGTGGGTGGATAAAGTTTTAGCCAATTTCTGAAAGCCTGGGTGGGGGACAGGTGCAGCCCTTCCTTGGCAGAGTAATGTGGTTGTTTCACCATGTCCTCCCATGCTGACATATACTGGATCCAACTGGAATGACATCAGAAACTAAGCCAGTTATTAAAATCAGTCTTTTTATGTTCATATTGTGGTATCATTCTTGGTGAATGCTGCTCAGTGCAAGGCTCATCTCTGTCTGTGACACATATTCCAAGAGATCCATTATGTCTCTTTTTGCATAGTCCACTGAGGTATGTCTCAGGTCATTTACACCCACATGGGCAATGATATAGTCATATTGGTACCTGAGGTGCATTGACTTCAGTGTGTGTGTGATATTGTGGATGGTGGCTCCTGATAGGGAACTAACCATTATCTTCTCCTTGTCTAACCTGGTGAGTGGGACATCTGTGTTGCACAATGGAGTCTCCTATAACAAGAGTATTAGGTAAAGTATATCCTTGCCTTATGGGTGTTGCACTTGGGGGACCATTGGGTGTAGGCTTTGTGACAAAGGGAGATACTGCCAGCCCAGCTATTTGGAAATTTGTAAATAATTATGTCAATTGTGAACATCAACATGATTCATATAACATGCTTGTGTTACAACGGTATTAGAACCGTATGTCAAATTTATATCAAACTAGGTTTGTACAGATGTGTGTTGCAAAGATATTTTATAAAGTGCTTGTGCTTAAAAATGTAACCACAGTGTGCCCCACTGGAAAAGAACAGAAATGTACATGCACTATTGTAACTGTTTAAATGTATATATTTTAACAGAGGAAACTGGAATACAGAAGGCTAACCTCAGAAAAATAACTGAAATTAAATTATTTTATGGCTGAGCCATAAAAAGATGTCATCTTTCAGTTTCAGTGCATCAACAGACACAATGTCTACACTAGTGAACTTTCTCTATTGTATCTAAGTTGAAATAATTACGAGTTTTGAAATGTGAAGGGATGCAATTTCTTTATGACTTCCACCATTGCCAAAAGATTTGAGGTCTATGCATTTTCACAGGTAGATTCTAAATACTGCTAGCTTTCAGTAGTGGCGGGTTTCACCTGGGATGGAGTCAGATTACAAGAAATCATGTCATTCTGCAAGTTATCTCAGCAGTAGTATTTGAGATATTCATTTAAGAAGTCTCTTAGAGAGACGCAGCATTCTGTATTCTGTTTTGGGCATGACAACAGCTAAAGAAGATCCATTTACCACATATGTCTTGCTCTACAGTAAGTAAGTTAATTAGGGTACAATAATTCTCTTAGATTCAGTCAGGAATATAGTGAAACATTATTTGGATGTTTTTCATTCTTTATTTATTTGAGACTAGCCTGCAATGTTTTTTTTTAATATTTCCTGTGACTTAGAATTCTGATGTCACTGTAAATATACACTGAGTATTTTCTTGTTCTTTTATTATTTATTATTAAATATATTCATACCTTTCATTGTAGCTGATCTTTGTAGAGCTATTTAAGTTCTGATAGTACTTACATATTTATTTGGTGACACTGTGTAGGCCACTCCTGATAGCCTTGTTCTTGGTCAAACTACCATTTGTATTAATAGTACCACTGCACAGTAAAATTGGACACCTTTTGTTAAGGGTCTTAAGTAGCTGATAAGAGGTGACTTGTGGCAGAGAAAACTACCTTATAGTCTGGGCAGAAGGGAGCATAGCTAGTAAACCTGTGCCAGCCTTTCCCATGTGTGTGTGTGTGTGTGTGTGTGTGTGTGTGTGTGTGTGTATAAATCAAACCTCAAAGTGTGTGTGTGTGTCAGCTACTTGGGCAAGGATATGAAGCACTGGTTGGACAGCCAAGGTGCTGGTAAGTCTTGGCTTGGTCACTCAGCTGAGATCTCAACTCTATAGCTGTGCCAGTGGGGAGTCTTACTGGAGATCTGGAGAAAGAGTTAGAAACCAGCCCTGGACTGACTGTGGTCTTTGTGTGCTCTTAAGGGTAATTGCACTTGACACAGAGAGATGCATCTGCGAATACTGTGTGTGCGTACCTTGTCATCCTCTCAATGTACATCCCCCACTGGTGCGAGTGGTGAGGACTGAGGCTCCATGTTTACCAGTCTAGTGAAGGGTCGTCACAGGCTTATTTGAGATGCTTGGTGTTGCTTTTGTTGTGTGCTTTAGTAATTGCTGAGGAGCAGTGTTGCCATTAGGTGCCTTTAGAGGTCTTTTAGTTCACTAAAGACAACAGATTTTACACTGTCTCTTTGATAATGTGCTTATAATTTTCCATCATTTTTGTCACTCTGTTTTTTTAAACGTGTTTCTGAGTTGTATCCCACATTCCTTCTGGAAGCAAGAAGAGTCATGTGCTATTTGTTATTCACATGTTATGCTAATTAGATGTCTAGATTTTTAGCTGGATGTTTTTATTTTTCCAGGATCTTTGCTCCTATTTTCAATGTCTACAGGTTGAGAGGTATGCATGGCAGATCTGATGAAGATGTTGAGTGAGTTAGAGGAGGAACAGATCCTGGGGGCACAAATCAAAGTATGGGGAGAAAGCTGTGTTCCAGATGACCGTTAAATAAGCATTCTACTATCAGTCCACAAGAAGCTTCTATACACAACCTAATTTACAAACCCACTGCTTGCTCTGCCCTAGATAAGCCCTAGATAAGCTTATCAAACAATGCAAACCAAACAGATCACTCATATCAGAAGACAAAAACTTGCTAGAAATCTTCAAACCTTCCAAACGACCAGGGCAGTGTCTATACTTGTACTCTTGTTCTAAATTATGGAACTCTCTCCCTTCAACCACCAGATGAATCCCAAACCTGCTGTTCTTTAAAGGCTCCCTAAAAGCACACCTTAATAAGTCATGTCTTTGCTCAGGTTTAACACCAGGTTAATCACCCTCTATCTCTGCTCTGTCCAAATACCTTTCTCTGTCTCCCTATTACTATATTTCATTTCTATGAAGCCCCTCCAAAACCTCTTCTACTCTCACCCAAAGCTTAGTCTGTACTTCTCCTCTTGTCTATCTAAGCCCCTCTACTAAACTAAATTGCTATGTCCCTCCTCTCTAAGTAATGCTGCTCACATGATCGAGAATAAGCCTATTCTCATGTTAATATGTTCTAAGTACATTATTTACTTACTTCTATAGAAATCTATTGTTAAAACAAACACTTGTAATTCTTACAACATATGTCATTTTTTATTGCAAAACTCAATCTTTAATTTGTTGTAAATGTAAAGTGTTAATTTACTTCATGTTGTAATACTTGAGTCTGTCTGTGTATGGATATAAATGTCTAAATGTGGAGTTTTTCTCCTGGGCCTCCATTGAAAATGAGTTCTATGACCCAGTCTTACTATCCCAGTTAACAAATGTCAAATAATTAAATAAAAGAACAAAGGGCACATTCACAACTGTAGGTAATAGAGAAAGATCAAACCTGTGTACCAATGCTTGAAAATGATGGATAAACAAATATACAGAGTAATAGAAAGTAATATGAGACACGAGCAGTTCAGATTCAGAGCAGGATTCAGCACAACTGACCTGATGTTTGGCACTTGTCTTCTTTTTGTGATTCAGTAAATTTCCCTCATTAGCATACCCTACTGCCTTAGTCCCTAGTTACAGCACTACATCAGAGCCTTTCCCCTTAGCAACCATTATTCCCTGCTGTTGTTTTGATTCTGCATGCCATAGATTATAACCACAAAATGCAGATTTCACTTAAAATTGCCTTGTCACATTTATTTCTTTATTTTCGGCACAATCCTGTTTGTGTGCCGCTGCCCTATGCTTGAATGGCCGAGATCGGCCAAAAAAAAAAAACTTTGAATTTTATAATTTTGCAACACTTTTCCATGCCAGTGGCCATATATTTGGCCACTGGCATGCCTAAGGATTAGAATACATGCTTTAGTTTGAGCTGTCATGTCTCCGTTTTGATTTTTGCAGAAATGTATTTGGCTAGTAGCCTGGATGCCTGCCTGCTTACTGGATCACTAATTGACATCATTTGTATGGTTTTCACCAGCAAATTAGGTCATTAGTATAATCCAGTCATGTCCGTGCCAGAATAGTGTAGGCAGACTCATGCACATCCCCAGGCTTGTTTACTGGATCGCTCGGCAGCCATATTCTGTGCAGGAGCGGCTACACTATTCCTGCACGGAAAAAAAGCCATATTGAATCCAGGGAACTGTTTCCAGTAACGGTGCTGATAAACTGAAACAGACTGAATTATAATGTCTGTGGCTTCTGCACTCATTATACTCAGAATTATTCCTTTCCTCCTAAGTAATATAATTAATATTCTGGAATCCTGGATATTTGACCTGACTTCTGCACTCACTCTCGGCTGTCTATTTCAAACTTCTGTGGACTGCACAGCAATGACTTTCTACATATCAGTCCGAACAAATTAACTGACTAACTTCTATGTCGGAAATAATTCTCCTAATAATACCAAAACCCTGTAAATTTCTACACACCTCTTTAACCTTGGTTCCCAAGCCTGTTTTTACTTAATGTACTGCACATTATGTTAGCACATTTTATTCTTGCCAGTATTCTTCACTGAAGGTTACTGAAACATTCCTTTCTGTTGCATCTGCATGTAAGATGTAAAATGAGGATATACTTCTGCTTTAATATGGCTACATTTGTAGGCCTTCAAATGAAACCTAATCTTGCAGTGTCACTTGGCTGTAACACCTCTGATTCTAACTATGACATCCTTCTTCAGACTTCCCTTCTCCTCAACTACCTGTTGTATTATGTTTTTCTTCTAGCTCAGTCTTCACCTCTTTCTCATTTTGCCCATATGTCCTCATTAGTATAGTGGTGAATATCCCTGCCTGTCATGCAGGAGAACAGGGTTTGATTCCCCAATGGGGAGTCTGTGTCATTTTTATAGACTTGGAGGTTGGCATAATGGTTAAGATGTTTACCTCACAGACAAGAGATACAGGTTTTGTCCCTTACTAAGGGAAAATTGGCTTTGCTTAGAATGGCCAGTGAGGGCAGCTAGCCTAGTACTTACCTATGAACCTATAACCTTTTTGTTGCAGTGACAGCTGTCTTATCTCTACTCAGTTTCATCTCATCTGCATTCAGTTTTGCATTTCGGTTCCCTATCACATACTGAAGTTTCTGTTCAGATTCTGCTTTAGTATCACATCATCTGCATATAGCAGCTTTGCTGATATGTCCCCTCTAACCTGTTTGCTAATGTAGTCCATCAACAGTATGAACAGCAGTGGGCTCAGAGCTAAACCTTGATGTACATCCACTCCCCCTGGGAACCCCGTTGTGAGTCCAGACAGTGTTTTATATGTCAAAAACCACAAAAACAGCCAGCACTCAACTGGAGCAAATATCCAATTTTAATGTACAAAAACAAACCAGTTTTGGCCCGCAGGCCTTTTTCAATGCAAAATGCATCAGTACATTCCCCTTCTTTATATACAACATCACATATTGAGATAATTATATCTCATTAAACAATTGTTACAAATATTCATTAAGAACAGGTGGAAATAATCCCCCCAGTTTTACTATTCAAGACTTCTCTTTTTTATTTAAAACATCATGCCAGACACTTTTCATTGATCTGTGTCCCAACACCCTATCAATAATAATACATTTAAACATCGCTGTTACATGTATAATAGTGTGTTTCTACAAGGCATTAGCCAGATATTTATTTCTAATGCTACTCATATGTTCTGAAATACACAATTTTAGTGGTCTAGAAGATTGCCCTATATAAAAAGCTGTGCAAGAGCAAATAAACAAATGAATAGCCCAATCACTGTTACAATTGCCAAACATTCTAATAGAAAAAACCCTAGATGTATTTATACTTGAAAATTCCTTGGTGGAACATATAAATTTACAAAAAGAACAGTGACCACAAGGATAATACCCCACCACCTGTGTACCATCTATAATAGTTTGTATACAATTTATCAAGGGTGATAAATGTTTATAATGGCTAAAATAACTGCTTAAAGCTTTCCCCCTTCTAAAAGAAAAAGAGCATCTCTGGCCTAACAGCTCACCTAACCTGTCATCTGTTAATAGAATGTCCCAATATTTTTGTATCATATCTAAAAATCTATGATTGTTTCTACCATAAGTGGTAGTGAGTCTTATTTTGTTGCTAGAGCAGAATTATATTTCAAAAGCTCACTTCTAGAATATGATTGTACTTCCCTACTTGTCTGCCTAACCTGTGCTAATGAATAAACACATTCAACAAAACGACTTATAAGGTCATTATCAAAATGTAAATATTCTTCATTATTGGAACAAATCCTATGTATTCTCATGAACTGTGATTTAGGTATATTCGCTGTTATATGTTTAGGATGACAACTGGATGTGTGCAGTAGAGTATTAGAATGATGGGTTTTTTTGTATAATGTACTAAATAAAGTACCATCAGATTGTTTGGACACTTTGACATCTAAAAAAGAAATGGCTGTATTATCATAGTTTACTGTAAACCTAATAACCCCATTTATTTTTATTAAAATATTGAATGAATTCCTGTAAATATACCACATCTGTCTTCCATACCATCTAGCAGTCATCCAAAAACCTACTCCAAATATCAGTCTCTCCAAGAAAAATGTTATGATTTGTATCATAAATTATTATATGTTCCAAATACCCCATAAAGAGGTCAGCATTTATGGGTGCAAACGATGCACCCATAGTTGTACCCCTCGATTGCAAAAAACATTTGGAATTGAAGAATAATACATGCTCCATTAAGCTGAAAGTTGTAAACGGGTTAATGCAAGAGGTGAATACCATCCTGTTAGCTTTAAAAGAAAGCTCAACAAATTTTTTTGAACATATGGACATGAACTTCAAATGTTTTTCTTTTTTCTTTTTTAAAAATAATGATAAATTAATGCATTTTAAACTCGTTGAGCTATCGGTTACATTCATGGATCTATTTGTTCCAAATATGTGCAACAATAATAACAGCTGTTAAAATATATGTTCAACATATGTGAATATACTGGAGATTTTCATGTTTATGCTTTGTGATTTTGAATGAGAACTATATTAATATCAGATATTGGTCTTTTGGACTTAAATGTGAGTACAAACAGTGAATTGTGAACAATTTATTTATTTATAATTTGCAAGCATGGATCTTATGGCTATTCTGAGGGGGCTGTCGGTAGATAAAGAGGACATCCAGGTTTTTGAGATGGGGAATGTAAATTTGATGAACAATCAGACAGCTAATAATTCAGGCCAAACTTGTACATCTTTGTTTGACCAGCTTATTAGACATATGAAAAATCTGAGATCTTTTATGTGGCATTTGAGACTATTTAAGGCCTATTTAGATAAAGGTGTTACTCCTTGGGCCCTTAGAGTTCGTATCAAACCCTTAGTTAGTCAAGCGGATGATGTATTATTGTCATCTTAGGCAGAAATTCAACAATAAATTACATTACAGTCTGTAAAGACATTACAGGATATCTATGAACGAAAAATAGATTCATATATACCAGACGTTGCTCAAATATGTGAAAAAGTTAAGTCCTTTGACGGTTCTGTTATTTGCAAAGAATGTTTCAATAAACTGAGAGAAAAAATACTTCTCTTTGAATAAAACCTAAAAGAAAGAAAGATTGGCAAATTTAATAGAGACTCGAGGGACTACCAATTAAGTAAGCCCTTTGAGTTTATTAAAAATGGTAATCAAGGCAAAAATGTTAGATTTGCTCAGAAGGAATTTAAGTTTATTGGTCATAAAAGAAAAAGAAATAAGTCTATTTTGAAAAAAAAATCTATGAGTGATACCTCAGGAGAAGACTCATCATGTACAGATATAGAGGTAAACATCAAACGTCACCAGCTACCAAAAAGCCTTGTATGGGAATGCAAGGCAATATGTTATTGAATTCTGACATGGTCCCTTTACCTTTAGGAAAAGAAGGAGGGGGGGTTAGGAAGCATAAGTCCAAAAATAGGGATCGATGGATCCCTGGAAGCCATGCTGAACTTCCTGAAACCCAGATAGTGTCTCCTAATAATGTAGTTAACATCTCTTCAGAGGTTTTATCGGAATCTGAATATTTGTTGCTGAGCAAGGGCCTTAATTTCATTCCTGGGTTTTTCTTCCTGAGGATGTCTTTGTGGAAGATTTATATGCTTTCTGCAGACTACTTCATTTGAAATTGTATTTTCAGGATGAGGGATCTGGTAGTGAGAATAGTGGCTTTAAGTTTCATAAATCAACATTTATTCCACCTATGAATAAGAATGTAGAAGTCTTTCAGAAATGTGTACTTAAGGACCTACATTTTGGATATAATGGTTCACAAAATGTTCCTCCTTCTAATCTATCTAGTGGAGAAATGAATGCTTTGATACAGCTGAAAAATAACAAAAATATAGTTATTGCTCGAGCTGATAAAGGTGGAGCAACTGTGATTATGGATAAAACTTTATATGTTACTGAAGCCAATATACAGCTGCAAGACAACAGAGTCTATGCATGCATGCCACAAGATCACACTTCTGTTTTCAAAAAAGAAATTGACTTGTTTCTTGAGTCTGCTTTTAGTGAGGGGATTATTGATAAAAGTACTATGTTTCATTTGAAGGTTAAAAATCCGTCTTCTCAATATTTTTACCTTCTTCCCAAAATACATAAAGACATGCAGCAACCACCGGGTTGACCAATTGTATCTGGTCAGGGTTCTCTGACTGAACCCTTGTCTGCTTATTTGACGGTTTATTTGAAGCCTTTGTTAGCAAGAGTGAGAGCAGGGATAAAAGACACTACTGAATTTTTGAATATTATTTCTGATGCCCAACTAGAATCTACCTGGTTATTATGTACTTTAGATGTTACATCTTTATATACCAGTATTCCTCATTGGGCTAGTTTGCATGCTTTAGAATATTGGCTAAATAAAATGGCTCTATATAGCCCTGATTTCAACACTTTCATGTTATGCTTAATGGAGCATGTATTATCTAAAAATGTTTTTTTCTTCAATTCTAAATGTTTTTTGCAATCAAGGGCTACGGCTATGGGTGCATCGTTTGCTCCCATATATGCTGACCTCTTTATGGGGTATTTGGAACAGATAATAATTTATGATACAAATCATAACATTTTTCTTGGAGAGATTGATATTCGGCGTAGGTTTTTGGATGACTGCTGGATGGTGTGGAAGTCAGATGTGGTATATTTACAGGAATTCATTCAATATTTGAATGAAAATAAATGTGGTATTAGGTTTACAGTAAACTATGATAATACAGCCATTTCTTTTTTAGATGTCAAAGTGTCCAAACAATCTGATGGTACTTCATCTAGTACATTATACAGAAAACCCCATCATTCTAATACTCTACTGCATGCATCCAGTTGTCATCCTAAACATATAACAGCAAATATACCTAAATCACAGTTCATGAGAATACATAGGATTTGTTCCAATAATGAAGAATATTTACATTTTGATAATGACCTTATAAGTCGTTTTGTTGAACATGTTTATTCATTAGCACAGGTTAGGCAGACAAGTAGGGAAGTACAATCATATTCTAGAAGTGAGCTTTTGAAATATAATGCTGCTCTAGCAACAAAATAAGACTCACTACCACTTATGGTAGAAACAGTCATAGATTTTTGGATATGATACAACAACATTGGGACATTCTTTTAACAGATGACAGGTTAGGTGAGCTGTTAGGCCAGAGATGCTCTTTTTCTTTTAGAAGGGGGAAAGCTTTAAGCAGTTATTTTAGCCATTATAAACATTTTTTACCCTTGATAAATTCTATAAAAACTACTATAGATGGTACACAGGTGGTGGGGTGTTATCCTTGTGGCCACTGTTCTTTTTGTAAATTTATATGTTCCACCAAGGAATTTTCAAGTATAAATACATCTGTTTTTTCTATCAGAATGTTTGGTAATTGTAACAGTGATTGGGCTATTTATTTGGCTATTTGCTCTTGCACAACCTTTTATATAGGGCAAACTTCTAGACCACTAAAATTGCTTATTTCAGAACATATGAGTAGCATTAGAAATAAATATCTGGCTAATGCCTTGTATAAACACACTATTATACATAAAACAGTGATGTTTAAATTTATTATTATTGATAGGGTGTTGGGACAGAGATCAATGAAAAGTGGCTGTCATAATGTTTTAAATAAAAAAGAGAAGTCTTGGATAGTAAAAATGGGGAGGGGGGATTGTTTCCACCTGGTCTTAATGAACATTTGTAATAATTGTTTAATGAGATATAATTATCTCAATATGTGATGTTGTATATAAAGAAGGGGAATGTACTGATGTGTTTTACATTGAAAAAGGCCTGCGGGCCAAAACCGGTCTGTTTTTGTACATTAAAATTAGATATTTGCTCCAGTTGAGTGCTGGCTGTTTTTGTTGTTTTTGACAAGTACAAACACTGTCTGGACTCGCAAAGGGCTTCCCAGGGGAAGTGGGTGTACATCAGGGTTTAGCTCTGAGCCAGCTGCTGTTCATACTGTTGATGGACTACATTAGCAACCAGGTCAGAAGGGACATAGCAAAGCTGCTATATGCAGATGATGCGATACTAAAGCAGTATCTGAACAGGAACTTCAGTATGTGATAGGGAACCAAAATGCAAAACTGAATGAACACGAGATGAAACTGGGTAGAGACAAGACAGCTGTCACTGCAGCAAAAAGGTTATAGGTTCAACATCACAAAGACATGCTGTAGGTAGATTGGACACTCTAAATTGGCTCTAGGTGTGAGTGTGTGCATGTGTGTGCCTTCTGTGGAAGGTTGGGTGCCGGGCTGGCAACTCGACACTGTAAAACTCCACTGTCAATCATGAGCAGACAGGTGATCTGCTGTGGTGACCCCTAACCGGGAAAAAGCTGAAAGAAGAAGGTAAGTACTAGGCTAGCTGCCCTCACTGGTCATTCTAAGCCAAGCCAATTTTCCCTTAGTGAGGGGCAAACCCTTTACCTATTGTCTGTGAGGTAAACATCTTAACTATTATGCCAACCTCCAAGTCTATAAAAATGACACAGACTCCACATCGGGGAATCAAACCCTGTTCTCCTGCATGACAGGCAGGAATATTCACCGCTATACTAATGAGGACATATGGGCAAAATGAGAAAGAGGTGAAGAGTGAGCTAGAAGAAAAACATAATACAACAGGTAGTTGAGGAGAAGGGAAGTCTGAAGAAGGATGTCATAGCTAGAATCAGAGGTGCTACAGCCAAGTGACACTGTAAGATTAGGTTTCATTTGAAGGCCTACAAATGTAGCCATATTAAAGCAGAAGTATATCCTCATTTTACATCTTACATGCAGATGCAACAGAAAGGAATGTTTCAGTAACCTTCAGTGAAGAATACTGGCAAGAATAAAATGTGCTAACATAACGTGTAGTACATTAAATAAAAACAGGCTCGGGAACCAAGGTTAAAGAGGTGTGCAGAAATTTACAGGGTTTTGGTATTATTAGGAGAATTATTTCTGACATAGATGTTAGTCAGTTAATTTGTTCGGACTGATATGTAGAAAGTCATTGCTGTGCAGTCCATAGAAGTTTGGTACAGACACCCGAGAGTGAGTGCAGAAGTCAGGTCAAATATCCAGGATTCCAGAATGTTAATTATATTACTCAGGAGGAAAGAAATAATTCTGAGTATAATGAGTGCAGAAGCAACAGACATTATAATTTAGTCTGTTTCAGTTTATCAGCACTGTTACTGGAAACAGTCCCCTGGATTCAATATGGCTTTTTTTTCTGTGCAGGAATAGTGTAGCCGCTCCTACATGGAATATGGCTGCCAAGCAATCTAGTAAACAAGCCTGGGGACGTGCACGAGTCTGCACACACTATTCAGCCACAGACATGACTGGAATATGCTAATGACCTAATCTGCTGGTGAAAACCATGCAAATTAGGTCAATTAGTGATCCAGTATGCAGGAAGACATCCGGACTACTAGCCAAATACATTTCTGCAAAAATCAAAACAGAGGCATGACAGCTCAAACTAAAGCATGTATTCTAATCCTTAGGCATGCCAAAGCCAAATATATGGCCAATGGCATGGAAAGGTGTTGCAAAATTATAAAATTCAAAGTTTATTTATTTTTTTGGCCAATCTTGGCCATTTAAGCATAGGGCAGCGCCGCACAAACAGGATTGTGCCGAAAATAATGAAAAAAATGTGAAAAGGCAATTTTAAGTGAAATCTGCATTTCACCAATATAGTCTGTAGCATGCAGAATCAAAACAACAGCAGGAAATAGTGGTTGCTAAGGGGAAAGGCTCTGGTGTAGTGCTCTAACTAGGGACTAAGGCAGCGGGTATGCTAATGAGGGAAATTTACTGAATCACAAAAAGAAGACAAGTGCCAAACTGCACCTAACTGTGTATGAACTATAAGGCAGTGGTGTAAGCAGGAGAAGCAGCTGACATGAAAATGGGGTGTGTTGTGCTTGGTGTAAGTACATTGGAGATCCACGGCTCACATTTGAACTTAGCTAAGCACAGCTAAGCAAGGGTGTGTGTCTGAGGCTGTATTGACTTATTCTATGAAATGAAGAGCATGTGCATGGGCAGAGGAGGGCCATTTCTCATTGCTTACCTTAGCTAAATGGGTTTGCATGGCGCACACTGGGTCTAAAACAAAAAAAACTGGAAATAACCGGACTGTTTACATTTGGGAACAGGGTTTGCCTGGGGACTTAAAATGGGTGGAAATGGAAAGGTAAAAAAAGAAAAAAGGGAAATAGTAGAATAAAAGCAATCAAGTACTAATAAAATAGCAAGCAGGTGGAATGTAGCATAGCCAGCCAATCATACAGGCAGCATCTGCAGCACAACAGTATAAACTGTGCAAACACCTTTCAGTCTGGTTTTCACACAAACCTTGCACCACTGGTGTACACATGCAGGGGAATTTTAACTGAAAAAATGTTAGGGGCTGGTATTGCTTTGATCCATCAGTATGTGCTAGAGGCTGAGGGTGGTGAGGAGGATAATGCTGACAAACACTCCAGACTGAGGAGGAGGAGAAGAGTGTTCAGACCCAGTGTAACTTACCAAGGGCTACATGATCTGGAGATAGTAGAGCACTACAGGGTGGACAGAGGCATACTTCAGCAAATCATCGAGCTCTGCCGGCCTCAAGTCAGACCCAGACCCAACAGAGGGGAACCCATTCCAGTGGATACCAAGGTATGTGCAGCCTTAAGAATACTAGCTACAGGTACTTTCTAAAGACCTACTGGGGACATGATGGGAGACTCACAGACATCTGCATCCAGGGTATTCCACCAGTTTCTAGATGCCATGCTACCACATGCCAGTGAGCACATTTACTTCCCCAACATCCGTGAGGAGAAGACCAGCAATACGTATCTCTTCCACCATGTAGCAAAATACCTGGAGGTACTGGGTGCAATAGACTGCATCACATCCACATCAAAGCACCACTCGGTGAACAAGGTAGGGTCTACATAAACCGCAAGGGCTTCCCCTCCATAAACTGCCAGGTCATGTACAATGTCCAGGACATTATGATGAATGTGTGTGGTGGCAGCCCTGGAGGCTATCACGACTCCCACATCTGGCATTCATCACAGCTGTACCAGGCATTTGCCAGTGGGGACATCCCATATGGCCATCTGGTGGGGGATGCTGGCTATGCACTGGAGCCGTGGATGATGACACTCATCAGAAATACAGGCACACCTACTCAAGAATGCAATAATGAGGCACATGCACACACCAGGATCATTATAGAGCATGTGTTTGGGATGCTCAAGTCACAGTTCCGCTGCCTTGATGTATCTGGTGGAGCCTTGCAGTACTCTCCAGCCACATGTGCACACATGTTCATACACAACATGATCCTGCATAAACAGCTGCAGCAGGAACAGCACAGGGAAGGGCCACACAGCCCCCCACCATTGCCAAGGTCCCCACAGGCACAGAGGGACTCAGAGGAGGAAGCCCTTGAGTCTGTTCCTGTAGGCAGATGGAAGCATGCCCAGTATGCATAGGCCTCGGCAAAAAGGCAATGCATAGCGCACACACAAATATTTTAGGGACCCAGGGACTGACACCTCTCTCTGACTCACACGCACAGTAAAATGGATGACACGCACATCACATTACCTGTAACTTACCATATATGAACAGTGTACTGTGTGCATCCAACATAGGCAGCCCTCAAGCACCATCCTCACAACTGCTGCAGGCACAAAGTAAGTCAGTCTTCTTAACAATAAATGAATGGATTAGTACATTCTGGTAGCATATCTATGGTATTTCTGCATGCATGCAATGGAATGGGATGGCCTACTAGGATATCAGCTGACAACTGACAGCAATGTGGGACACCAGGAAATGTCTGCACAATACTGGCTTCCCTAGAGTATACAGTATTATTCTAGGTGACACATCTTACTGCAGTATATGTGAGGTCCAGCTAAGGGGGGTTCATAGGTCACATGCATGGATGTCAATGTGGGGATCCCATACTCAACCCTCATACTCACCCAGCAAGTCACCAGTAGAAATCCATAAAGGCTACACTCGTTAGACACACTGGGGACTAATGTTAGGTGGCATGATGCCAGGGTAATCCCATGGGCTAGGCTTGTAAAGGCTCCATGGCCATTCGCCTAGTACACATCTATGAACCTATGAACCTATGGATCTCAGTACTGGCAAATGTGTGTGTGTGTGTGTGTGTGTGTGTGTGTGTGTGTGTGTGTGTGTGTGTGTGTGTGTGTGTGTGTGTGTATAAAAGTTTTTGTGAGTGTGTAAAATTGTAGGTGAAAGTAGTTTGAGGCCCTTCTCACCCAGTACACCTCCCATTGCCATACTTTACAAGGGCTGGTGATGTTATTCACTTTATAGGTACCTTGGGACACTCTTCACTCTATAAGTTCCGTGATGCATGCTGTAACTACATAACACTATAGTACCAATGACTACATAGGTAGGGGTTCTAATCTGACTCCTGGCAAGTGTGAGTGTAAGTTCATAGGTTCATAGGTCATAGGGCTTCTGCCCAAGCATTACATTTAAGGGCCATAGTTTTTGTGGCTTCATACCCACCCTTTAGTATGGGGAACTATACCCATTATTTTGCTGTGCCTCTGTTGAGCAGTGACACTGAGGTAATCCCTGGGGTATATCTGTGTTTGTAAGTGTGTATGTTTGGAGGATACAGCATTTTGAGGCCTCATTTTCTCAGTACACTGCCCATCGCCATACTTTACAAGGGCTGGTGATGTTGTTCACCTTAGAAGAACCATGGGATACTCTTTACACTAAAAGCTCTGTGGTGCTTGCGATAAATGCATAACCCTTTATTAGCAATAACTAGATAGGTAGGGGTTATAGTCTCAGTTCTGGCAAGTGTGTGTGTGTGTGTGTGTGTGTGTGTGTGTGTGTGTGTGTGTGTGTGTGTGTGTGTGTGTGTGTGTGTGTGTGTGTGTGTGTGTGTGTGCATGTGTGTGTGTGTGCGCACGCGCACGTGCATGAGAACATGAGAACTGTATCCTGTGCATGTGTTTGAGTGAGAAATATATCTATTGGAGGGGAGGGTTTTAGATTTTTAGGTCATGATACTCACAGTACATGTTCCAAGGTCCACTTTACAAGGCCCGCTGTCTTCATCAACCGTAGAGGTATCTGTTGGCACTCTTCAGCCCAATAAGCCCACTGCTGTGTGTAGGAATTATGTAACAGTATGGGCTGACTAACAAGATAGCAGGGCTGCTAATCTCAGTCTTGGAAAATGTGTGTATGATTGTGTTTGTGTTTGTAAGTGTGTATAACTGTAAGTCCAAGTACTTTGGGTCCATTCTCACCCAGTTAATCACTCATTGCCATACTTTACAAGGCCTGGTGATGTTGTTCACCTTAGAATTAACTTGGGACACTCTTCACCCTGTAAGCTTTGTAGTGCATGTGATAAATGCATAACACTGTAGTAGCAATGACTAGAGAAGTAGAGGTTCTATTCTCAGTCCTAGCAAATGTGTGTGTGTGTTTGAGTGATAACTGCATTCATTGGGTAGGCGTGGTTTACAATTTCCCAAGATCCTCTTTACAAAGGCTGCTGTTGACATCTATCATAGAGGTATTTGTAGACACTCTTCAGCTGTATAAGCCCTGTGCTGCATGCAACAACTATGTAAAAGTATGGGATGAATAACATAATAGGCAGGGCTGCTAATTTCAGTACTGGCAATTGTGTGTGTGCATTGGTGTGTATAGCAGTGAGTGTGATGACTCATAGGTGACAGTCTAATGGGTCCTCCCACACCCAGTACACCCCCCATTGCCATACCTCACAAGGGAACGTGATGTTATTCACTTTACATGTACCTTGGAATGGTCATCACACTATTAGTTCCATACCACCTGCGATAACTGCATAACACTGTAGTACCACTAACTAGATGGGTAGGGATTCCAAACCCAACACTGGCAACTGTGATCCTGTGTGCATGCGTATGTGTGTGTGTGTGTGAGAGACTGTGTGTGTGGGGCTAGTATTCTCTGTGTGTTTGGTCAGCACAATATCCTCTGGAGGTGTGGGTTTCACCAATCTGAGGTGTGTTCCACCCACTACACTTACTATTGCCCACTTTACAAGGGCTGCTGATGTCAACCACCATAGACTTACCTGTATACACCCCTCAGCCCTATAAGCTCTGAGGCACATGCAATAACTGTTACACAGACCTGGTAAATGTGTACATATACAGCTGTTCCTCGGCTATGACATGGTCGATTTGTTACCACTCTGCCATACCCTATATTGGCAATGTCTACAGGGTTACATCCTGCTGACACACAGACATCTAAAACACAAACAGACTACATGTGAGACTACATTCAGTCACTGTTACTAACACCAATAATGCATCATGTCTGAAAAGGTACACACACTCTGAAGTGTATCCATTACAAATGCCAGCTGACAGCAGCTTACACAGCATTACATAGGTAAACTGTACTTAAGTCACCTCCCCAATGGTGACTGGTGTCTGCTGGATCCATGTCCCTGACGGGACTGGCCAGGACCATGTGCCCATGGCCTGCTCCATTGTGGTGCAGACAGGGCCTGCCCTTTAGTACTGTTGGTTGGACTGCCATTACGGGAGTGTGAAGGTGCATGGCCACGTAGACTCTCAGCTGATGTTGGTGCTGACCTATGTCCATTTGGCCAACACCCATGTCTCCCCACACACTGCACCACAGACATTCCACGGTCAAGGATTACCAAAGTCTCTCCCCACCATCTATTCTTGACCTCAGTATTTTGATGTGTGGCCTCAACAAGGTCATGAATGCTGTCATGTAAGCCAGAAAGAGTTGCATCCAAGACCATGAGTATTTGTCTGGTGTTGCATTCACTATGTGCCTGTGCATCCATGACATCCTGAAATATGTGTCTGGTGACACCTGCTATAGCACTTGCTACAGTGGCTCAACAGTCAGCAGTCTTCCTTCAAACACCCTTGTCCATCCGTCTGTGTGTGACCTCGCCTGCACTCTGGCTATGGCTAGGGTCTACATTCACACTTGCCATAGTCACCACACTAGCATTTTCCATGCCACCACATGCCAACTGTCCATAATCTGTGGCCAGTGGGGGACAGGGTATGTGTGGGCATTGTGACTGTGTGTTGGGACATTGTGGACTGTGGGATGCCAACTGATGGCACAGATTCAGCCCCTGACAACCCCATCTGTGCCTCACTAGGACCATCATCATGGTCAGAGTCTGCAAAGACACTGACATCATATTCTGAGTGAGAGGAACCATGGCCGCCATGTCCACCTGTGAGGGGAAGACAACATATGTAAATTAATACTTGCACTTTAAGGTTTGCTGGTACACACATGTGCACACACACACACACACACACACACACACACACACACACACACATATGCATGCATGCACACACAGACACATGGACACCCACACAGACACATACAGGTGAAGTGGCACAAAGGCATTACAGAGACCTCACAATAGCCAACTGTTGACATTCATGACACACAGTCAGACCACAACATACACACTCTGATCAGGCCCTCTACATCATGCAGTGCAGCCATTTTCAATTAATGTTTCTACTAATTTACACCTTTCGGATACATGAGTATTGTTAGTAGATGATGTTCCTTTACCTAGCACACACTGCACCCATGTACACATTATTGGTGTTCACCTGTATAGCGCAGTGGCAACTCCTACAGAACATACCTCTCAACTGTACAGAGTTTCACTGAATGTCTACATGTGTGGTTCATATTTTTGTCTGTTCTATGGATTGATGCCACTAATTAATCACATAAGTTGAGTTGCAGACCTCAAAACCTGCAGTAAATGTATGTTAAAACAAATCTGGTTACTCTAACAACTTTCTAAGCTTACAGTGGATATAAAAAGTGTACACACCCCTATTAACATGCCAGTTGTTTTTGATATATAACACAAGACCACAGAAATCGTGTCATAACCTTTCCCACCTTTAATGTGACCTATAACCTGTGCAATCCAATTGAAGAACATACACATCGGTTAGGGGCAACATATAGTCAATAAAATACATACAATAGGCTGATTGCATGTGTGTGTACACCCTTAAACTAATACTTTGTTACAGCACCTTTTGATTTAATTACAGCATTCAATCCTCTTGGGAAGGTATCTATCAGCATGGCACATCTTGGCTTGGCAATATTTGCACACTCTCCCTTGCAAAAGCCCTCCAAATCTGTCAGATTGCGAGGACATCACTTGTGCACAACCCTCTTCAGGTCACCCCACAGATTTTCTATTGGATGTAGGTGTGAGCTCTGTCTGGTCCAGTCCAAAAAGTTGAATGTCTTCTGGTGAAGCCATTCTTTTGTTGATTTGGATGTAGGGTTTAGGTCATTGTCTTGTGGAAAGGTGGAATTCCTCTCCATCTACAGCTATCTAGCAGACACCTGAAAAATTTGGGCCAAAAGGGACTGGTATTTGGAACTGTTCATAATCCCTCCAATGTGGCTAAAGCCCCAGTTCCAGCTTATGAACAGCAACCCCAAAGCAGGACACTAGCATTACCATGCCTCACCATGGTAATGGTGTTCTTTTGGTGATGTGCAGTGTTGTTATTGCACAAAACAAAGCTTTCAGAATTGCAGAAAAAAAGTTCAACCTTGGTCTCATTAGACCGTAACACATTTCCCACATGCTTTTGGGAGACTTTATGTATTGTTTTTCAGAATTTAGCCTGGCCTGGATGTTGTTTGGTGTGAGAAAATGCTTCCATCTTTCAACCCTACCCCTAGGCAAGACATATGGAGAATACAGGAGATTGTTGTCACATTTAGTACACAACCAGTACTTGCCAGAGATTTTTGCAACTCCCTTTGTGTTGCTGTAGGTCTCCTGGCAGCCCCCCCCGACCAGTTTTGGTCTTGTCTTCTCATCAAATTTGGAGGGGCATCCAATTCTTTGCAATGTCACTATTGTCCCATATTTTCTCCATCTTTTGATAGCTGTCTTCACCATGTTTCATGGTATAGGCAACGCTATGGAAATGTTTTTTTACCCTTCTCCGGGCTGATACCTTTCCACAATGGGATCCCTTTGAAGCTTTGTAAACTCTCGTCAAACTATGGCTGTTGCTGTAGCAGGCAACTGAGTAAATGTCTGGAAAAGCCTAGTAGGACAGCTGACTATTATTCGTTGTTAATCAAAGAGTCTCTGTAATTGATGGCGGGTGTGTACCCAAGAAGACATAATGCTATAATTACATCAAAAGCTGATTCAACAAAGTATTAGCTTCAGGTTGTGCATGCTAATGCATCTAGCTTATTGTACGTGTTTTATTTTTCATACTTGTTCTACTAACAGATTTGTTTGTTTATCAACTGAATTGCATAGGTTATAGATCACATTATAGGTGGGGTGAGTTGTGAAATGTTTTATCGTGGTCTCATTTTTGTATGTCACAAATACCTGGCATTTTCACAGGGGTGTGTACACTTTTTATATGCACTGTATAAGAGTACTTTTCAAATATGTTCCTAGTTTTGTCCCTTTGTCCCCCTTTTTTGTCAGTCTGTGTCCAGATTTCTTGCACTGATAGGTTGTGAGGTATGCTACAGATATGTTACACTTCCTGCAAATAGGCCCCTGTGATGACCACTCTGATGCAATGCAGTTAACCCCACCACAAGTGAACATGCACATATCGCAATATGGCTAAGAGTAACAGTTGTTTGCATGGTAAAATGCATGACCTTAACATGCCTGGGGTATTGGTGAGCCACAACAGGACAATACCATACTCACTGGCTTCAGGCTGCTGTCCCACATCCAGACCAGAGGTATCTATGTAGTTGTGAGGGAGAGGTACTGTCAACAGACTCACATGTGGCACTGGTACAAGATGAATGCTACTTTTCTGCACATATACGGTACAAGCTGTGATGCTACACAACTTGATGTCCTTCACCATAAATGTGCACTTGTGTGCATTACAAAACCCCACCCACAAATGCAGTTTGATCTGACATATGCATTTAGATACACTATGGAAGCTACTATGACTACTACAATATGCAATTGATGTGCACTGAGGCCTTACCTGGATGCTCCTTGCCTGTTGTCTGGGTGCCACCCACCTCCACAACTTGTGTGTGTTGGCTTTGCTGTCATGTGGTGGCTGGCCCAAGGTTGGCAAGGAGCTCCTCCATTGGTGTAAGTGGGGCCTGCATAGCAGAACCCCCACCTGTGACAGAACAACGGAAGCCCTTTGCTGGGCATGCCATATCAGGTCAGTCACCCGATGTCTGACCTGATCATATGTGCATCCGTAGTGGCCTAAGTTGTTTACTGTGTGGACAAGCTCATCCCACAGGGCAGTTCGCTCCTGCATATTCTGCTGGCCATGACCAAACATCACCCCATAGTGGTTGATTATTATCTCAGTGATGGCCGCAGTTTCAGCTGTAGTGTACACTAGCTGCCTTGCACGCTGCATTTCACCTGGAAGACATAAACAGGGAAACACATCACAGGACCGCATACATTGATCAACATTATTTACATAACCTGCACATCAACATTTTCTAGCATTAGCCACCACTTATGACCACCTCATACCCCTGTCATCTATCAGCACAGTATGAGCTTGCATTGCACTCCTGGTCCTGATGAGTCATGTTCCCTGCAATGAGGGCTAGTAAATTGCATAATCCACCATTCATCATTCACCTTTGTGTAGAGGGATGACAGTAACCATCTTCCTTGTAGATAGGATGTCAATGGTGCTCAGGTTTTGCTTGCGTACAGTGTGTAATGGGGCTGGGAGCATTTTCCTGAGTTCATGTAGGATGCAGACAAGGATGTTATCAGCTTCCATGGAGACATACATTTGTTGCCTTTGATTAGATATTATGGACCTGCTCCCTGATGATGAGGGGAGAGGTGTGGGTGCTGTGCATATCCGCCTATACTGATGGTGGGACGGGAGGGTGATGTTTTCCCTTAACCTGTCTGCAGCAGGTTGGCTGTAGCTATGATATGTGTGTATGTGGTGTGATTAACCACCAGTACAGGGTGGGTTGGACTGTTGCCTCTGAGATTGAAGACGTGTGAAGACGGCCTTGTGATTGCCCTTGGTGGATGTGTCTGATTTATACTCATAGTTAGCCTTACAGTAATTCACCTGTGAACTCATATGCTTGTTCAGACACAGGCTGACGTACGTCCGAGTTGGTGCCTGCTCCTACTTGGCCCTGTACAGCCAATATAGTAACTGATTATGTGATTTGTGTATTGCTGCTGTCCAGCAAAGGGGATTACTCTATCTTGGTGGAGGCATGTTTTATGTCGGGTATTGCTCAGTGCATACAGCTATGTAGGTGCTCATATAGCTGTTTGTAGGGGGCTATATTAGATCACTGAACGCTTAAAAAAGCAAATGGTGATTAATTGACCCTATGTTAGCAAAAGCTTACAATTTTGAACTGTTATAACAGCGATTTTATTTCCTATGGGAAAAAAAAAATCGCTGTTCCAACAAAAAAAAAAATAAAACATTTTAAACATTACAGTAAGTAGGGGGCTTTGCCCCCCACCCCCCCTATTTAAATATACCAACTCTGAGACCGCACTACAGTGCCAAAAACGGCAAAGTAACGAAGCGGCCAAGCAAATTCTTTCTCAGAGGAAGAATTTGCTTAAAAGCCACTTCGATCTTTTGCCATTTCCATCTTTTGAGTTCGACCAAGACGCATTCAAAAGAATGCATCTTCAGTCTTCTAATAGGGAACCGTTTGTAGTGAGCATGGACACAAGGTCATAATACAGTTGGATACCTCTCCATTTTCAACCTGATAATCATGCTTATTCTAGTACCCATGTCTGTGACAGGGCAATGCAACAACCAGTAGCTGTAGAAAGTTGTTTGTTGGATGCACAGAAACTAAGATTACACACATGTACAACGTGTACAGCTTATTTACCTGACATTTTGCATCTCATGTCTGTTGTTTTGAGACTTCCGGCTACACCTGCACATACATACATGTGCACAGGTATTACCTGTGCACTTACCCATACATACATGTGCACAGGTAATACCTGATATACATTTCTGTTCTATGTCAGTATGGCACACTGTATTTGCACTCTTGCTGCTCAGTCATACCTCTCAACCTGTTAGAGCAGGAGATCTGGAGGACGACACACATAAGTAGGGGGCAATGGCCCAAAATTAGTGACACCTTATTAATATTGCTATAACACACTTGAGTCAGTTCATAGCACAGTAGGCTTTGCATTCACAGACATACCCTGGGGTATGGCCGACACTCATATGTATGCTATTATGTTCTAATGTCAGTCTTCACAGATTTGCCAATGATTTGCCAGACATAACAGAACTCTATGAGTAAATGACTACAAATATGAGGCACACATATGGTCAGTGTGCATAAGACTGGGCAGTTGAATGGCATGAGCTCAGTATATCACATGCAGTTCAACAAACACATCTGCGACAGTAGTTTATTATGCACATACCCTGTATAGGTCTCTTAGATTTGTGAGACAAACATGTGTGTCATGGTTGTATTCACAAGTAACATATGGATATTTACGACATCCCACTAGCTGGCCTAGCAGTGTCACAGTCAGTATTGTTCAACAGACACTCCAGTAGTAGTCATATGTGAGCCGCTTTTCCTGGGGTGACTCAGACAGACCCAGATGCTATGGCCATTGGTGCTGATCAGCAATATATCAGTACAGCAAGTCTTGTTGAGACATATTTGTTCAATTTCCTATTTCCCATTATTACATGCCCCCCCTACTGCATTCTATTAAATGATTACTTGTTTGACATACCTTTTTTTTTCAAAGTATTGTTGATTTTGCCTTCGATTTGTGTTTCTGTCTCTCTCTCTCTCTCTCTCTCTCAGTCTCTGTCTACAGATGTAGAGGAATACATCTGTTTTGCATAGGCAGCAGCTTGCCTTTTGTAGGTAATGCTCATGAGCAGGTGATGGCCTGTGCACCAATTGGTGTCCGCCACTTGCTAATTGCATGCAGAACAGCTGTGTTGTTATTCCTATAGCCAATGGCATGGCAACAAAATGTCCAGTGCTCCCTGACCCAGTTGGCAGCCTTGCTTTTTTAATCTGGCAGACCTCCTCAAACCATCTAAATAACATAATCTCCTGCCTTAAGGATGTTACCCTTTGTGACTGTACTCATAAACATGTTTCCTGAAGTCTGCCCTACAACTGGCTAAGGCAGACCCCCTCAAACAGTCTAAATAACACAATCTCCTGCCTGAAGGATGTTACCCTGTGTGATTGTACTCATAAACAAATTTCCTGGAGTCTGCCCTACAATTGGCTAAGGTTAATACCTTATACTGTTCTGAACTCCTATGTACTGTATACTACTGACCTGGGTCTAAAGGCACCTTTAGTCTGCCCCCATAGCAATTTGGCCCCCTCCATGTATTTAATTCAACATGTTGCCCTAGCATACTGTGAAATTATTTCTTAACCTAATATAAAGCCCTGTATATTGTATTTTCACTCTGCTCTCCCTCTTAGCCCTAAAAATCACATTCAAAACCAACAAACTGCAGGTAAAAAATACCCTGCTAGTATACAAAACACAGTCTAAACATAGTCTATACTTTGGTGCAAATTACAGTGTAAAAAATGCAGCATAAATAACCATTAAGTTAATATTACATACATACATACCAAAGACTAGCCTAAAGCCTAGGAATACACTTGGAATCAGTGTTAGCCCTGCTCCGCTTGCCCTCGCTGCGCTCGGGTTCACTCAGCTCCCCTGCCTGCCCCCAATTCTCACCCACCCCCACTATCTCTAAATTTCTAGGTACTAAACCACACCCCATGTTACACTATCCTATCAGATTTCACCTACATACTCTTTCCACCCTGTTTTAACATCCTATCAGCTTTTAACTAGCATATTTTCTACACCCTCTCTATTACCACTAAAGTGACCATCAGATCTTCCTGTTGTGTCATGCAAATAATAGATCCTAACTAATACTCTCCTTCTCTCATAAGGTTACACTACTCTCTAACACCCATTCTGCTGGCCACTTATGTACTCACCATGTATGAAAACCAGTTGCTTGTTGATTATCAGTACCCAAATGGCCATAATATCACCCCAGATGTAAAGCATCCCACCCTCAGCCATACTAATCACAATGAGTCCAACTCAATGCCTAGTTCACTCTTTCAGCATACTAACCCCAGGCACATTAGCTCTAGAGCCAGGCAATATTACAAACTTTTAAACAAACTCCTGAAGCTTATCACTAAGTAGAGTCCTAGCCTTATACTTGGTGGTGACATTCACCCCAACCCTGGCCCATCCACGTCTGATATATACACCCCCCTCTACCTGTAACCTAAGCCACAAAACTATAATTAGTAGACCTAACAACTCTCTCCTGGCCTGTCATCTCAATATTAGATGCATTAATAACAAGGTACATGAACTGCATGCACTCCAGGCTGTCCACTCCCCTGAGATTCTCTGTCTATCTTAGACTTGATTAAAACCTACCACAACTGACAGTGAAGTTTTACCACCTGGGTATAACATACACAGGCTGGATCGTGTTTCCAGGAAGTGGGATGGGGTAGCTATACTCTACAAATCTGAATTGGATGTGACCATAGGTGTTAATCAACCACCTCAAATTAATAACTCCGAAATTATTGCCGCTAAATTGCAACTCAATAAAATTAAATGCATCAACATCATCTGTATGTATATTCACCCGGGTAATAATATAACCATATTCGAAGATACCCTATACTGGCTATCATGTCATTACCCCCAAGAAACCCTATTACTTGGTGACTTTAACATAGACTGGGGCACCTGTTCAGAATCCCCTTCCACCCATATTAACCTGCATGCATTTACTCAAATCATAACCACCCCTACCAGGCTAGGTAAACCCAAACATAAAGAAAGCATACTCGACTGGGTACTTGTAAATAATAACTCCCAACTGTACACTGCTGGTACCCTTCCCGATGACTTAAGTGACCAACTTCTCACTTACATAGTTAAGCAAAAAGTCATTAATCCTCATCAATCCTTACTCAGAAAAGTCAGAAACAAGAAAGACTTTGACCTTATCCAATTCCAACAGGAATTTAGCTCCTGTAATTGGTCTATGCTAAAACACCTCCCCTTAGAAGAGGCAGTTGCATATTTTAACAACAAATTTCTTGAAATGCTTGACTTGCATGCACCTGCCCGCTCTAAGCGAACAAAGGCAAAAACTGCACCATGACTGTCTAAAGAATCTAGACTAAAAATTGCCTGTAGAAACAAAATTTGGGCTCTATGGCACTCCACTAAAGACCCCTATGATCATGTTAAATGCAGGCAAGCTAGGAATGAAACTAAAATATCCATTTTACAAGACAAAAAACAATACAAATGGAATTTACAGACAGCAAACTAGAGCAATCCTCAGAAGTTCTGGGCAGGTATAAATAATGTACTTCATCCTGGAAAAACGTCTACCCCTGCCCCTGCTGCTACCATTGATAAACCCCCTGAGGATGTTTCAGACAGTTTTAATAATTTCTTTACAGAGACAATTCAAGCCCTAGCTAGCCAACTACCTCCTAGCTCCCCTGGCCCTGATAGTACCAACCCTATAAATCTACTCTCATTCACCTTCCAACAGTGTCAACATCGCTTATCCATCCTTGATCAAAAAATTAAAACCCACCACACTCTCCGCAGACCAATTCCCTGCCCAGTACCTTCAAAAATCAGCTGATGCCATTGCCTATCCAGTATCAATATTAATTAATCGTACCATAACAGAGGCTAAAATTCCCACCATTTGGAAAACATCCTATGTAATCCCACTACATAAAGGAGGTTCCTCCACTGAATTCTCCAACTATAGACTAATAGCTATACTTTCTCCACTAGCTAAGATTATGGAAAAATGTATACACAAACAACTCATGCCCCACTTAATTCAAAATCACCTCATGGCCAATACTCAACATGGCTTCCGTCCACACCACAGCACAACTTCAGTCCTACTAGCGTTTACTACTACCATAAATAAATAATTATCATAACAGTAATCACATATCCTCAGTCCTCTTCTTGGATCTTTCCAAGGCATCTGACATGGCGGATCACCAACTTTTGATTCACACCCTGCAATCTTTCTGTCTAAATTCTAATGCCATTCAGTGGTTTAAATCCTACCTCAGTGGGAGGCAGCAGGCTGTTCTCTGGCAGAACAAGCTCTCCAACCTATTACCTAACACCCTTGGAGTGCCAAAAGGCTCCATATTAGGGCCCCTACTGTTTTCTGTCTTTATTAACGACTTATATACAGTCATCCTGAATGTCAGCTGTATCCAATACGCTGATAATTCCACCCTGATTTGCTCAGCCACATCTCCTTTAGACTTAAGGTCTGCCAGCCAGTCCACCTTTAATGCTATAGAGAACTGTCTCTCTGAACGTCAATTGTTGCTAAATCCCAAAAAAACTAAAATGTTATTCTCTCCAACACAAAGGTCTGCTGCTTTTACCTTCACCATAAATGCAAAAGATGGCACAATAATCACCCCAACTCCTCTACAAAACTATTAGGAGTCATTATCGATAATAACCTAAAATTTGACCTTCATGTAAACCAAATGATCAAGACCATCAATAAAAAACTTGGGTCACTGTATAGAATAAAAGCCTCTCTAACCCCTCCAGCTAAGATGGCCATAGCTGGCTCGCACCTACTTTCAACACTTCTATATGCTTCCCCCCCTTCTCTCTAATCTAAACAAGACTGTACTTAATAAACTGTCAACCTGTTACAACCACATTTCCAGGTTTGCCACTGGCCTGCCTTTTAGGACACACCACTGCATCAACCTTAAACAGCTTGGGTGGCTAGAACTTCCCAGTCTAATCCAATATAACCTTCTGATTATGGCTAATAAAATCCTCTATAATCCAGATAATACACTAGCTCTTATAAATATTATCACCCCCTACAACAATCCAAGATTGCTTTGATCCTCTAACATACAAATTCAGACAATTAAAATTAACAATGTAGCCGGTGATTCCCTCTTTGCAAATTCTGCAGGTAGAGCCTGGAAACTACTTCCGGCTAACATTACTTTGCTCTCCTCCCTATGTCAGTTCAAAGCTAAACTCAAACAACATCTAGCACTAAACTGGCTTTGCCACTGTAACAAGCCTGGCTACTCTCACCATGAATGTGTATAATCAATTGATCAAAATACTGTTTAATTTTTCCCCTGAGTGTTATCAGGGGTAACTCAAACGTGTGATATTGTCTATTCATGTCTGCTTACGTATTTTTGTAAATATCACATCTGTAATATGCCTTCTTTGTTATTACTGTATCTGTCTACCTTGGAGCTTTTCTCCCCGGGCCTCAGCAGAAAATGGATATTAATCCAGTTGGACTATCCCGGTCAACGAATGTAAAATAACAGTAAATAAAAATAAACACACTCCTATAATTGAGTACTTCATGTGGATGTTGCCCCTTTTCCATGCCTTTGAGGTGGACATCATGCAGGTGTGTGGACAACAGCATTACAGAGGGTAGTTGGAAATACCTCTTACAACAAAAAATGTGGAGACAGTGCAACAAAATGGGGGAGAAGGTTCCAGACTTAGGGACAGAATGTAAGTATTGCTGCTATACAGTTGGATTAATGCTACTTTAACAGGGTTTGTGTGGACATGGATTTTCTGTGTGATTTTAAGTCTGACAGTGTTATGTGGTTGACATAACTTTCAACTGTAGGGCTATCCGCAGAATGGCCAGAAGGTTAACTCTTATGTTTGGTCTGTTCCTCAAACAGTTTATGTCCTTGGGAAATCAGCAGCATACTCTGGAGATTGCAGTCAGTAAATGCTAACATCCATTTGTGTTTCTGACTTCATATCCTTCAGAAAAGATATGTGACAGCAAACCCTGTAACACCATCAACTTTTTCAGTTTATAACAGCAATATTTCAATTATGCCCCCGGTTTTAGGCATCTATCCCCCAGGTATGCCAGGCTTTGTCCAGATGCCATGCAGTAAGAGGTCGATAGTTACTGTATATCATTATTTAGTGCCTTCATTCCTGATATCATCCCAGTGATGTAGCAGAATGCCAGACATGTTATGAGGAAGAGGACATATATAGGAGGACAAAGCCTGGACATTCTGTGAGAATCTGTACAGTTGAGAGGTCTGCATATGTCTGGTAATTGTTAACAGACTACCAGGATTGTGTAGCAGTGTAGTGTGTAAATGTTAGTTGGGCTGTGTAGGGAGGGGGTAGATGTAAGTGTCATGGCTCCTCTTCTATCCAGCTGTCCATGCTGCTCCAGTTTCTGGTGGTCTATAGACTATATATATATATATATATATATATATATATCTATATATATATATATATATATATATATATCTATATATATATATATATATATATATATATATATATATATATATGTGTGTGTGTGTGTGTGTGTGTGTTTGTATATATATATATATATATATATATATATATATATATATATATATCTATATATATATATATATATATATATATATATATATATATATACAAAACCTGAGTGATTCCACAGAGCTTTTTCCCCACTCTACTGCATGATATGTTTGGAAAATCATCAGAAATTCCTACAGCTCAAATGGTATAGTGGTACATTGCTCTGACTATAGCGTACAGGGTCATTTTTCAAGACTTGGCAGGGCTGATTATTTTGTTGCTAGGCAGAACAGTGCTTGATGGAGACAGAGTGAGTGAAGCAGTTTTTAGTGGATTTCCATGGGTTTGTGCAATGCTAAGTGATGCCAAGATGTGGTCAACCGTAAAGATGCCTAATCTGTTTTGGCTTCACTTAGCATCATGAAAACTTACTTATTCCCACTTACACCCATGCTAGTTCCTTTAAAAGAAAAGAAAAAGGGGTTATAGGAAAGTGGTGAGAAAGGGGCATGCAGAGGGAAAAACAATATGAAAGGTAGCTAGAGATGTGCAGGACAGGTGTAGAGAAGGTTCATAGCTGTCCATTTCTTATACAGCAACAGCTGTGCATTTGTACAGAATTTAGAGGTGAATTTTGACACTCAAACCCCAGAGACAGGGGTGAGGACAACAAAAATGTGTTGTCAAGCTAATTGGAATGGATTACATGTGTCCAGTGGACACCTGTACAAAATGGACAGCTGTGTATGGGGGGGGCAATACTTTTTTGGGGGACAGATGCCCTTTTTTTTGTTAAGATGAGAGTGGGATGTTGGGGTAAGGATTGTAGGTATGTCTGGGGAGGTAGGTTGGGTAGAGAGACATACAAGACAGACAAGACAGCAGACAGGATCGGTGTATGACACATTTGGGGGTAAACACCTTGGACGCGGATGGTGGTTGGGAATCAGAGGCCCATGAGCCCCCATATGGATATGGTGGGACTAACATCCCCACCCAATGGTGGCTGTGCTGGGGCTGAACAGGAGGGGCAACCTACTCCTCAAGGTGTGCCAGGTGGCCCTCCATCTGGTGCTGCTGGCCACCCAACTCAGAGCAGATGACACTGCACACCATACCACAGAACTGACGACGGATGACGCGCTCATCTCCACGCCTGTGCCCAGGTGGTGCAGGGCCTGCAGAAGATGAAGTTCAGGCTGGGTCCCATATTAACAAGATTAATAAATAGGGTCATAGGTTCATACTAAGCTAACTGCCCTTGTGAGCCATTTTAAGCCTAGCCAATTATCCCTTGTGAGACTCAAACCCTGCACCTTGTGTTTGTAAGGCAAACACCTTAACCATTAGGCCACCCTCCCATCTACCATTAGGCCACCCTCTCATCTACCATTAGGCCACCCTCCCAGCCATGCTGGGGCCCGGTGCCACAGCCAGATGGGTCAGGACAGGTGGATCCGCTGGGTTCAGCCTTCCCAAACATGCTATGGTGTTGAGGTTTTCCATGATATATTGGTTAGTCTTGAACAAAACATTTCAATATTAGTTTTAACGGCATGCATGGGTTTTCAAATTAACCCAAAACAACAGATGTGAAACAGTTGCATAGCAAACAGAACACATACATAACTGGAACAACAGTAAGCATTGTAACAACATGCCAGTAGCAATGATGGCAACAGGCCAGCAACAATAGTATTTGAACAAGATATGTTAACACGCAACCAATTAATTATATGAAAAATAATATAACAAATGTCCCAACATTACCTTTGGTTAAAACATACCCATAATATATGAATAATAATTATTGATGCAGATGAGGGGTGGGGGGAGAGAAGAAAAGTCCATTAACAACTGCATAGACTTCTATTTTTACAACAGTACTGCTCAGTACTCTAGAGGTCTGCCCTCACTTTACATCTACTTACGGCCTACCTATGACATACCCATATTTGTGAGGTGGGCCACTTAGGCGGCCTTCCGTGCAATGGTGCTCACATGGTGGGAAACTGTCAGGTTGCTACCAACCTCAGTGCAAAAGTTGCCTCACACCTGATTACATGCTCAGTACAATATTAGTGTCATACTTAGTGTGGATGACATCTGCCACAGCAGGGGGAATGATGCCTCTCCTGGCATTCCATTTGCGGTAATGCTTCTTGCACCAGTCAGTAATTGGGTGAGTGCCACTTGGGGGATGATCACATCAGTAGGGGAATGTAAGACAGTGGGCAGCTTGGAAGCATCTGTACACCTGGTCTGCCACAAACCACTGCTTTTGTGCTGTACCTCAGATACGTATATCTCAAACAGTAGAGGCCCCCAGACCAATCCTTGGGGTACACCATTGTGGATGAATCTACTATGAGAGGTGGGTTCTACTGCTTTGACTGAGTGGATACTATTATTGGGCCAGTTAGCTACCCATCTGGTAACCTACAGGTTGGTACCTAGCTGTGGAGGCATATATATCCTGTCCACTGGGGATTAGTGTGAGAGGACTGGGCTAGGTGAAGGTAGGCATTGTTCACCATCTTCCCCTCATCTCTGTGTTTGTTGACCACTGCAAAGAGATTGATCAGGTTTAGCAGGCCTGATCTCCCTTTGACAATACCATGGTGTGTGGGCTCAGGAATTTTGATATTGCCGATGTTCCTGTTCATAATGTCCTTGATATTGCCTTCCATGCCCTTGCAGAGCAGGCTAGTTAGGCTGATGCGTATAATATTGGCTGGGTTGGTAGATTGCTCTGCCTTTGTGTATAGGGATGACAGTGGCCATCCTCTGTGCAGATGGGATGACACTGGTGCTCAGGCTGTGGTTGACTACAGTGCAGAATGGATCAGAGAGCCCATACCTGTGTTCATGTAGGATGCAGCCAGAGATGGTATCAGGCCTATGGAGACCTCTGTATGTTGCCTTTGAGAGGGCATTACTGACCTGCTTTCTGATAATGAGGGGAAGGGGGCAGGTGCTGTACCACTGGGGGGATGGGGGTGGTGGTGTTTACACTTTACCTGTCTGCATCCGGTTGCCGATATCTATGCTATATGTGTATGTGGTGTTACTGACCACCACTAAAGAGCAGATTTGTGTGTTGCCTCTGGAATTGCAGACACATATGTGGAAGGCCTAGTGATTTGCCTTGCTGGATGTGTCCAATTTGCAATCAAAGACAGCCTTAGGGTACATTACCTGTGCCCTTATTTGCTTGTTCAGACCGAGGTACCATTGCTTCCAATGAGGCACCTGTTCCTTCTTGGTCCGTCCAGCAACAATTGTTTCCACCTATTATGGTATTTGTGTATTGCTGCTGTCCACCACAGGCTTTTACCCTACCTTGAGGGAGATGATTTTGTCCTGTCAGGTATTACTGAGTCTATACAGCTATGTAGGTGCTCACAGAGTATTGTGGTGTGGACCTGGACACTGCTGCTAGTTCCAACAAATGGGATGTTGGCTCCACAGCTCCTTCTACCTGCTCTGATGGGATGTATAGTCATTTGTGTACAGTTCATTCTGTTTGACACTGTAAAGGGGGAGGCAGGGGAGATGGTGACCTGAACAATGATGGCTATGTGGTCAGACATTACCAAGGGGGATGGCACCGTAGGAGTGCTACAGTGGCTACCCATGTTGGTTAGGACCAGGTATATGAGATTTCCACCTGCCATAGGAGTGCTGACCGGCTGATCCACTGCATTGCATTGACAAAGCCGAGGAATCTATGTGCATTCATGTTCAAGTGACATAGGTCATGCACACTATGGTTGGGTATTTGAAGTTACCCAAGAGCAGGGTAGACGATTGAATGCTGACAGATTCCAGCAGGCCCCAATAGGTGTGGTGGGTGTCCATAGTCATGGTTGGAGGCCTGTAGCTAGCTATGAATTGAGTAGGTGTTTTGTCAACTGTTAACTGCACTCGAGATGTCACCCATGTATCATACTGTTTGGCCAGCCTGGAGGTGTGTATGTGTATGCTAATGTTCAACATTCCACTTCCTGTGGCTTTGCTGGCCTCCATTTGGCGTCTAAACATATTATGGCATGAGTGACCTGGCAAAGTTGGTGTGCTCTCTACAGATAGAAAGCAGGTGTCAGTGACTGCACAAATGTCGGCATCCTACAGGACAAGGTATGCTTGTATTGACATGGGTTTCGTGGTGAGATACCTAGCTCCTGTTACAGTAAGACATCTGCACAAAGGCATACATCAGTGGTGGGGAAAGGCCAGTAAATAGTGTCACTTTATGAATCTAGCTGAAACATAGTTGCCAGCAAAGACGGTGTTGAATTCACGTCTACTCTTCAGGATATGACATATGACAATAAAACGTTTGCTAATATGTTATGACTTCAGTCTTTAATGGGTTGCCAGTGATATGCCAGACAATACACAACTGTCTGAGGCATTGACTACAAATATGAGCCAGACATGGTCAGTCTGCAAAACTCTGGACAGTTGTCAGGTATGGGCTCAGTATATCACATACAGTTCGACACACACATCTGCACCTGTTGTGTAGTATGCACATGTCCTATGTACATCTCTTACATTTGTGAGACAAGCATATGTATCAGAGTACCATTCACAGGTGACATATGAATGATTACAACATCCCAGGTAGCTGGCCTACCAGTGACCCACTCAGGATTGGAGAACAAACACTCCAGTAGTAGTCATACATGAGCTAACCTTTGCTGGGGTGACTCAGGGGCCAGAGATGTGCTCCATGTCAATGCAGAGAGAGCAAGCGGAAATGGCCACAGGTGCTAGACAACAGCATGTGAGTCCAGCAGGTCTTGTTGCGGCCTAGTGTTTAATGTCCCATTTGACATCATTGCATTCCCCCCTTCTGTATTTCATTACAAGCTTACATGATTGCCATACCGGTCATAGTGCTCAGGAGTTTCCTCACTAAAATGCAAATGGTTAGGTTTGTGTAGATGGGTTGAAATGTACCGAATGGCACACTGCTATAGTCATCCCTCTCCTCAAAGGAGGAGCGACTACAGACCGTGGGAATTATCGCTCAATTAGCCTGATGAGTCTGTATGCAAAGCTATGGAATGCATCATCATGGACCTAATAAACAAGGATATAGGGAATCTCCAAATGCTGGATCCTACACAGTTTGGTTTTGTGAAGTGTATATCATGCCTTATCAACTTGGTTGACTTCTTTGAGTCAGTCACCAGAGCTGTGGATGAATGCAAGGTGGTTCATACAGCCTACATTGATATGGCCAAGGCCTTTGATACCATTCCTCAATCAGGAATCATAGAAAAGCTCACTAAGCTAGACATCAACCCCTATATCACTAGGTGGGTTGCAAACTGGCTCACAGAACCCACAGTGTTGAAGTAGCTGACTCCAGGTCAGACTGCTGACCAGTCACGAGTGGAGTCCCACAGGATTTGGTCTTGGATCCTCTCCTGTTTTGTATCTACTTCTCTGAAGTCCATGCCAACATGAAGGGGCTCTGGCTGACAAAGTTTGCAGACAATTGCAAATTGGGAGCTATTATTAACTCCCCAAGTGATTCTGAAATCCTACAGAAAGGCCTCA